>NC_084744.1:17370084-17442584 GCF_033978785.1 Entelurus aequoreus | reverse complement strand
GCAGCAGCACCAGCTGACTGACAGCACCCATCACTGCTAGCTGAGGACGGTGTGACTGCTGCTTGCTTTCACCTCAGTCTGCAAGACAAAAAAAAAAAGTCTCCAAGACACAAAAAAAAAGTCTCCAATATCACCGGAAATGTCATCAGATTTGTCGCTAGTTGCAAAAATGATTGACAACACCGTTGGAGCCATACTCGAGTATGTGGTTCGCTTGAAGATGGTATTTTAAACTTGATGTGCGCCGATGATAAAAACGTTTGTCCCTGCAATACCAACAAGTTACCTTAGTTTTATCCAAAGTTCTGTTTCGAAGCAAAATGGGCCACCCCACCCCCCCTCCCCGCAATCAAAGACTGCGTAAAAAAAAAAATGGGCGCGTCACCCGGGTTATGCCATATATTAACAATATATTGTAGTATTTGGCCACCCATCCAAATGATCAGAATCAGGTGTTCTAATCACTTAGCCCGGCCACAAGTGTTTAAAATCAAACACTTAGGCATGGAGACTGTTTCTACAAACATTTGTGAAAGAATGGGCCGCTCTCAGTGATTTCCAGCGTGGAACTGTCATAGGATGCCACCTGTGCAACAAATCCAGTCGTGCAATTTCCTCGCTCCTAAATATTCCAAAGTCAACTGTCGGCTTTATTATAAGAAAATGGAAGAGTTTGGGAACAACAGCAACTCAGCCACAAAGTGGTAGGCCACGTAAACTGACAGAGAGGGGTCAGAGGATGCTGAAGCGCATAGTGCAAAGAGGTCGCTGACTTTCTGCAGTCAGTTGCTAGAGGTCGCTGACTTTCTGCAGTCAGTTGCTACAGAGCTCCAAACTTCATGTGACCTTCTAATTAGCCCACGTACAGTACGCAGAGAGCTTCGTGGAATGGTTTTCAATGGCCGAGCAGCTGCATCTAAGCCATACATCACCAAGTCCAATGCAAAGCGTGGGATGCAGTGGTGTAAAGCATGTCGCCACTGGACTCTAGAGCAGTGGAGACGCCTTCTCTGGAGTGATGGATCACGCTTTTCCATCTAGCAATCTGATGGACGAGTCTGGGTTTGGAGGTTGCCAGGAGAATGGTACATTTCGGACTGCATTAAGCCGAGTGTGAAATTTGGTGGAGGAGGAATTATGGTGTGGGGTTGTTTTTCAGGAGTTGGGCTTGGCCCCTTAGTTCCAGTGAAAGGAACTTTGAATGCTCCAGGAGACCAAAACAGTTTGGACAATTTAATGCTCCCAACCTTGTGGGAACAGTTTGGAGCGGGCCCCTTCCTCTTCCAACATGACTGTGCACAAAGCAAGGTCCATAAATACATGGATGACAGAGTCTGGTGTGGATGAACTTGACTGGCCTGCACAGAGTCCTGACCTGAACCCGATTAGAACACCTTTGGGATGAATTAGAACGGAGACTGAGAGCCAGGCCTTCTCGACCAACATCAGTGTGTGACCTCACCAATGCGCTTTTGGAAGAATGGTGGAAAATTCCTATAAACACACTCCGCAACCTTGTGGACAGCCTTCCCAGAAGAGTTGAAGCTGTAATAGCTGCAAAAGGTGGACCGACATCATATTGAACCTATGTGTTAGGGATGGGATGGCACTTCAAGTTCATATGTGAGTCAAGGCAGGTGGCCAAATACTTTTGGCAATATAGTGTATGTATAATATTATTATGCAAATGTTTGTTTATTCCACCAATTAGATTTACAAAGTGAAACTATTATGACATAAGCTCACAACCATGCTAGTCAAGATATTTCTCATATGATCTTGAAGACAATGGCTTACAGTTTATGAAAACCTCAAATTGAATATTTTGGGTTTTCAAAAACTAAGCCATGATCATCAAAATGATGAATAAAGGCTTGACATAGACGTATCTCACTTTGTGTATAACGAGTTTATACAGTGCATCCGGAAGTTATTCAAAGCGCTTCACTTTTTCCACCTCATGCTTTAATATATTCATTTTTATTTGTATATTTTAAATACATTCCTAAAAAAAATAACAACTTTTTTCACATGGCGACAAAAATTAATGCATTCCATTTTGGAATAAGGCTATATTATCAAAACAATGTGGAAAAAGGGAAGCGCTGTGAATATTTTCCGGATGCACTTTATCACATATTCGTGTCACGTTTGAAGTTAAATCGCTGACACTAATGAACTTTTTGCACGATTATCACATTTTTGGACTTTCACCTGTACGTGCTGCGTAATATGGACGCTTGTTAGTAAAGCGTGCTAAATCCGCCGTGTTGAAGGAGTCAACCACCTGATCAGTCGCTGCAGGCTAAAACCGTGGCGCTGTCACAGTTATGAATTGAAGGATTTTCCTGTCAGGCGCTCGGGTCAAAGGTAGGCGAGCGGTCCACTGTGTTTGTGTTTACAAAGAAAACGAGAGGAGCCGTTATCCAAATCCCTTGTTTCCAAAGCAAACATCCCTCACCACAGGCCTACTAAGTGAGGTGATCCAGCCCGGAAAGAAGCATCCATCTGCTTGATAACTGTTGATAATCCCACTCAGATTAGTCTTAATCCACTTAATGCGTTTTTCCTGGGGAGGGGGAGTGCACATTTTGACCTCCTAATTAATGAAGTTAGGGAAGTTTGCTTCTCATTCCTTCACGCGCTGCTGTGTTAAGTGTTACTCATAATTTAGCAATCGTGCCGACAATTTTGTGCTGGTTATCAATGCAAGGGTGGTAACACAGCCTCTAAAGCGAGGCGCGGGTCAAAGGTCACCGCGTGCCCCCGCGGGGGTTGGTCGGTGGTGCGAGGGCCAGCTTTTAAAGGCCTCGGGTCAGGGGAAAGGAAAGGTCAGGGGTTTGAGTTCACTTGGGATACACAGTGGACGTTTCCATCATCCATGTTTCCTGTCCGTTGAAAAATGTGTCCTCAATGTACAGTCGCGATCAAAAGTTGACATACACTTGTAAAGAACATAATGTCATGGCGGTCTTGAGTTTCCAATCATTTCTACAACTATTATTTTTTTTGTGATAGAGTGATTTTTATTTCATCTGACATCACATGGACAAAGATAAGACCTTCTGGAGGAAAGTTATGTGGTCAGATGAAATAAAAATGTAGCTGTTTGGCCACAATACCCAGCAATATGTTTGGAGGAGAAAAGGTGAGGCCTTTAATCCCAGGAACACCAGACCTAAGTAAGATTAAATATCTCAAATAAGGGTGATATTTGCTTATTTTTTGTCTGATAAGATAATGCTTTTCACTAAGCAGATGTTATGTTAGTGTTTTACTTGTTTTAAGGCAGGGGTGTCCAAAGTGCGGCCCAGGGGCCATTTGCGGCCCACAGCTAATTGTTTACCGGCCCGCCACACATTCTGCAAAAATTGCAAAATTGATAATATTGCAAAAATGTAAAAAAACATTTAAAAAAAAGTGGAATGAGTGAATCTAACAAGAAACAAGTTGCAATGTTGACACAACCTGCACTCAGCCTTCTATAAAAAAATGCATTTTAAAATCTTATTTCTTAATCATTACTAAAAACAAATCACTCAAAATCATGTATAATAATTATTACATAAAAAAAATCACTTTAAAATGTTATATTTGGATATAAATATATAATATATATATAATATGATATATATATATATATATATAATATATATATATAAATATATATATATAACTTTATTTATATATATATATATATATTATATATATATATTGCATATAGTGTGGTTCCAGTAAAAACATCAAAGTTTATTGACAAATAGCATAACAAACAAAATAATATTTAAAACGTAAAATCGACAGATATATCACAAGTTGATCTCGTGAATTAAGTGTTAAAAGTAAACAAAAAAACTAATAAAAATGTATCACTTTATGAGTGGGGGACCTTTTGGATCCCAAAAATATTAGTAGGAATTTATTTAACTTTTCACTGTGATTATTCAAAAATATTAAAGACTTAAAATCAATGTGTCCTGCATTATTGATCTTTTAAGGCTAATTACAAAATACTGCATATTCAGTTTTACTGTAAAAAACAAAGTTGTCTTTGAAAAGAAAACCTTTTTTTTTTTTTTACTATATATCAACCTCAAATTGATATAGAGATTTACTGTAAGCTTAAATAAAAAATAATAATAATAATTTGACTTATTTTTTAACAGTTTGACTAAGACCCTTTATAATCCCCGGGAGCCCTAAAGGTTAAAAAAAAATCCATATATTTTGTCAAGGTTAGAAAATGAAAATATCAAAATGGCCCCCGCATGCTTAAATTTTTCCATGTATGGCCCTCAGTGGAAAAAGTTTGGACACCCCTGTTTAAGGGGTTTTGGTCCTAAATGATCTCAGTAAGATATTACAGCTTGTTGCTGAGATTTTATGACCCATATTGAGTAAAACAAGCTTGAAACTAGAATATCAACTGATGCAAAGTTGTGTCATCAACACTCAAGTATAAAACTACTTTTTAAAAGTAATTTCTTACTTCAAGCATGAAAAAAAAATCACGATGCCGAGCGCACATCATTATGTCAAGATAATGGCACTAGCATTTACTTAATTTAAGAATATTTTCAACATATGGAGCAAAAAGGTCTCTTTTTTTTCTACCAAGAAAAGTGCACTTGTTAGTGAGAATATACTTATTTAAGGTATTTTGGGGTTCACTGAGGTTAGCTAATTTTACTTGTTTTGGAAAGTCTTGACAAGCCAAATTTTCTTGTTCTATTGGCAGATAATTTTGCTTAGTTCAGATAAAATACCCCTAATTTTTGTATTTTTTTTCTTGTTTTTGAACACTGACTTTTTGCAGTGTACCGTCAAGCATGGTGGTGGTAGTATTATGCTTTGGGCCTGTTTAGCTGCCAATGGAACTGGTCTTTTAAATGGGACAATGAAAAAGGAGGATTACCTCCTAATTCTTCAGGACAACCTAAAATCATCAGCCCGGAGGTTGGGTCTTTGGCGCAGTTGGGTGTTCCAACAGGACAATGACCCCAAACACACGTCAAAAGTGGTAAAGAAATGACTAAATCAGGCTAGAATTAAGGTTTTAGAATGGCCTTCCCAAAGTCCTGACTTAAACGTGTGGACAATGCTGAAGAAACAAATCCATGTCAGAAAACCAACCAATTTAGCTGAACTGCACCAATTTTTTCAAGAGGAGTGGTCAAAAATTCAACCAGAAGCTTGTGGATGGCTACCAAAAGCACCTTATTGCAGTGAAACTTGCCAAGGGACATGTAAGCAAATATTAACATTGCTGTATGTATACTTTTGACCCAGCAGATTTGGTCACATTTTCAGTAGACCCATAATAAATGTATAAAAGAACCAAACTTCTTGAATGTTTTTTTGTGACCAACAAGTATGTGCTCCAATCACTCTATCACAAAAAAATAAGAGTTGTAGAAATTATTGGAAAACTCCAGACAGCCATGACATTATGTTCTTTACAAGTGTATGTAAACTTTTGATCGCGACTGTATGTGTTGTTCCGCACAGACAGGACAGTGAACACATCTGCAAGTGTGAGCTCTAAATGCTCATAAAAGAATGCACCTCATGCCGTCCAAAAGGCTTGTAAAAAAGAGCCCAGCTTTAATGTGATGACGCTGATGATGATGATCGCGACGTCACATCTTCCAGTGGAGCTCATAAGAAATGTGCCAGAGGGTGAAAAAATAAAGATCAGCAACAGTTCTGTAGAAAGTGTTTTTTAGAAGTTCACAGATAAAAGTTGTTTACCTTCATAAACTAAATTCTGTGCTGCCTTCGTCTCGATTGTGATCTCTCAAATGGAACACTTCTACAGATGAGCATCCAGTTGCCAAAATAAACAATGTTACAAATGTGTCATGATTGTACTATTGGTTAGTGGTAATATATTAACAATAACAGACAATTAACTGGATTTAATAATTAACTAACTATACTGTATTTTCCGGACCATAGGGCACACCGGATTATAAGGCGCACTGCCGATGAATGGTCTATTTTTTATCTTTTTTTCATACATTAGGCGCACCACATTATAGGGGGCATTAAATAAGTATTATAATTATTATTTTTTTCTAAATATAAAACCCTTCCTTGTGGTCTACATAACATGTAATGGTGGTTATTTGGTCAAAATGTTGCATGGATGATGTTTTACAGATCAACTTCAAGCCGCTTTCTGACAGTCGCTTCCGGATGCGCCGTTTTGTGGGCGGTCTTATTTACGTGGCTCACCTTCGGCAGCGTCTTCTCCTCGTCATCTTTTTTGTAGTGGTGTAGCGTGCAAGGGCGGGAGTGGAAGAAGTGTCAGAAGATGGAGCTAACTGTTTTAATGACATTCAGACTTTACTTCAATCAATAACGGAGCAGCTTCTCCTCATCCGGAAACAACCACACCGGGAATGTGTCCCGTGAAAAATCGTCCGACTGGAACTCTCTAATAACTAAAGTTCCTTGGGTGAATAATGTAAACTCACTACACCGGTATGTATTAGCGCTTTCATGGTGAGTTTACTGACCGATATAAGTAAGAACTTTACACTACTTTATATTAGAAATGGCAACAGTGGAGGATGAATGTCACATAACAAGAAGATAGAGAAAAAGAAGAAGATTATCGACTACAGTGTCGGGACGGACTACAAAGGCGGACACGCGCAATTTTTCAGGATTTATGCAGATCCCAAATACAGATCAGCAGGTACCAGAAGGTAAGAAAAGTTGCTTTTGAATAATTTTGCGAAACAAAACGCCAGATAATGTCTTACCTTATACACACATCATAATAATACTCGTATGTTTAATGCGCCGACAATCCTTAAAGCGGTGCGGCTTCATAGCTTACCAAAGTCATACTAAAACATTTTGCAAAGATGGCGCTAACTGTTTTAATGATATTCAGACTTGACTTAAATCAATTACGGAGCTGCATCTTCTCATCCGTAAACAACAACACCGGAAATGTGTCCCGTGAAAAATGTATATTATGTTTATCAACTCAGGAAATATGTCCCTGGACACATGAGGACTTTGAATAAGACCAATGTATGATCCTGTAAATACTTGGTATCGAATTGATACCCAAATTTGTGGTATCATCCAAAACTAATGTAAAGCATCAAACAACAGAAGAATAAGTGATTATTACATTTTTACAGAAGTGTAGATAGAACATGTTAAAGGACAAAGAAAACAGATATTAAAACAGTAAATGAACAAGTAGATTAATAATTCATTTTCTACCACTTGTCCTTTAATAATTTTGACAAAATAATGAATGGAAAATGACACAATATGTTACTGCATATGTCAGCAGCTAAATTAGGAGCCTTTGTTTGTTTACTTACTACTAAAAGACAAGTTGTCTTGTACGTTCACTATTTTATTTAAGGACAAACTTGCAATAAGAAACATGTTTAATGCACCTGACATTTTTTGTTAAAATAAAGCCAATAATGCAATTTTTTGTGGTTCCCTTTATTTCGAAAAGTATTGAAATACAACACTAGACGTGACTAGGGTGGCGGAAGCCAGGGATCGAACCAGGAACCCACAGGTTGCTGCAACCTTATTGAAGTGTTATTATTGACAACCATCCCTTAACTATGTCGAAATCTCCCCGGACGTGTCCCAATTGTTTGTGCTGGATTGTTTATAGTTTTTATGATTCATAACCAGCTCCATGAAATGTCAACAACGTTAAAACTGTAACCGTTAGATCCAACACATTTTGAAACACAAGCAATTGGGACAAGTTTGGGGAGATTCTGACAAGGTGAGGGTACAGCTTCACACAGGTGTGTGTATATATTACTGTAAATATGATATAATATGATATCGTATGTGCGTATACGATGGCTAGAAGCTTATTTGCAGCCACCGTTGGTTGTCGCGGTGACGAAGAGACCAGTTTTGTGCCCGTGGCATTGGGAGGAATCTGGACATGTTTAAAGTTCTAACTTTCATCTTTTTCCTCCCCCCCCCCCCCCCCCCCCCACCACCCCCACCCCCCCCTTAATGCTGCTCTGAAGATGAATGCGATGCAGCGGGCATGTGCTTCTCATTACAGCCAAACATGATGTCAAACACAGTGAGAGTGTGCACGTCTCTGGTGTTTGCCAGCGACAGCTCGCTGCTACACTTGATCACTTGGGAAGATTTGGGAATATTGGGGGGGGGGGGGGGGAAACAACATATAAGCTGTGAGTCATTGAACGGTTCAACTTCACACACTTAACCTCAGCAAACCATAAATAGTAACCTTTGCGGATTGCAAGATCGGCTGCTTTTATTTTCACATTTGTGAGATCATGCCGCGCTAAACGTCCAAAAATGGATGCGAGTACGTGATGGTCATCTTTGCTTTCCTTGTACCACATTTTCACATGATTTCTATGACTAAAAGTCGAAGTACCGTATTTTCCGGACTATAAGGCGCACTTAAAATCCTTTTCCCCCCCTCAAAACTCGACAGTGCGCCTTATAACCCGGTGCACCTAATGTAAGGAATAATCTTGGTTGAGCATACCCACCTCGAAGCAATTTTATTTGGTACATTGTGTAATGATAAGTGTGACCAGTAGATGGCAGTCAAACATAAGAGATACGTGTAGACTGCACTATGATGGGTCTCAAGTAAACAACATTTTGAATGTTCCATTGAAAATATAGAACATTGCACACGGCGCCTAAAAATCGATCAAAATGTTTTAGTACGACTATGAAGTCGCACTGCTTGAAGGATTGTCGGCACATTAAACGTACAAGTATTATTATGGTGTGTGTACAAGGTAAGACATATTATCTGGCGTTTTGTTTCGCAGTATTATTCAAAAGCAACTTTTCTTACCTTCTGGTACCTAATGATCTGTATTTGGTAGAAATGTCCGATAATGACTTTTTTGCAGATATCCGATATTCCGACATTGTCCAACTCTTAATTACAGATTCTGATATCAACCGATACCAATATATACAGTCGTGGAATAAACACATTATTATGCCTAATTGTGTTGTGATGCCCCGCTGGATGCATTAAACAATGTAACAAGGTTTTCCAAAATCAATCAACTCAAGTTATGGAAAAAAATGCCAACATGGCGCTGCCATATTTATTATTGAAGTCACAAAGTGCATTATTTTTTTTAACATGCCTCAAAACAGCAGCTTGGGACATGCTCTCCTTGAGAGAGCATGAGGAGGTTGAGGTGGGCGGGGTTGAGGTGGGGGTGGGGTGTAGCGGGGGGTGTATATTGTAGCGTCCCGGAAGAGTTTGTGCTGCAAGGGGTTCTGGGTATTTGTTCTGTTGTGTTTATGTTGTGTTACGGTGCAGATGTTCTCCCGAAATGTGTTTGTCATTCTTGTTTGGTGTGGGTTCACAGTGTGGCGCATATTTGTAACAGTGTTAAAGTTGTTTATACGGCTGCCCTCAGTGTATGTCTGTTGACCAAGTATGCTTGCATTCACTTGTGTGTGTGAAAAGCCAAAGATATTATGTGATTGGGCGGAACGCAAAGGCAGTGCCTTTAAGGTTTATTGGCGCTCTGTACTTCTCCCTACGTCCGTGTACCACTCCGTACAGCGGCGTTTTAAAAAGTCATACATTTTACTTTTTGAAACCGATACCGATAATTTCCGATATTAAATTTTTAAAGCATTTATCGGCCGATAATATCGGTGTCCGATAATATCGGCAGTCCGATATCGGACATCTCTAGTATTTGGGATCTGCGTAAATCCGGAAAAATTGTGCGAGTCCGCCTTTGTAGTACGTGACGACACAGTCGTCGATAAGCTTCTTCTTTTTCTCTATCTTCTTGTTATGTGACATTCATCCTCCGCTGTTGCCATTTCTAATATAAAGTAGTGTAAAGTTCTTACTTATATCTGTCAGTAAACTCGCCATGAAAGCGCTAAAACATACCGGTGTAGTGAGATAACATTATTCACCCAAGGAACTTTAGTTATTAGACTTCCGGTCGGACTGTTTTTTGCGGGACACATTTCCGGTGTGGTTGTTTCCGGATGAGGAGATGCTGCTCCGTTTTTGATTGAAGTAAATACTGAATGTCATTAAAACAGTTAGCTCCATCTTTTGACATTTTATCCACCCCCGTCCTTGCATGCTACACCGCTACAACAAAGATGACGGGGAGAAGACGCTGCCGAAGGTGAGCCACGTAAATAAGACCGCCCACAAAACGGCGCATCCGGAAGCGACTGCCAAAAAGCGGCTTGAAGATGATCTGTAAAACATCATCTATGCAACATTTTGACCAAGAACCACCATTAAATGTTATGTAGACTACAAGGAAGTGTTTTACATTTAGAAAAAATAAATAATAATATGACTCCTTTAATGCGCCCTATAATCCGGTGCACCCTATATATGAAAAAACATAAAAAAATAGACCATTCATCGGCAGTGCACCTTATAATCCGCTGAGCCCTATGGTCTGGAAAATACGGTATGTGGTCTTACTAGAGATTGGATTTTATGGCTCTGGAAGATCCTTTCTTTTGTTATCACAGTAAAGTTATTTTTTTCTTTTTAAAAGTGCTTTTTCCCCTAGATAAACATCACTGGTAGCAGTTATAAGATTGGATGTGTTCGGCTAATATTTCTCTATTGGTGGGAATTATTCAGACATATTGACAATTGTTTTATTTTTGTTGTGTTTTCATTGTAAACATTCCATAGAGTGGTGCTTTGTTTCATAGTGACATTACTTTTTGAATTTTCCCCTCACCTAAAATAGGGTCCAGCAACCTCCGCGACCAGAGGGGGACAAGCGGTAGAAAATGGATGGATATTAAAAATGTAAATATGAAATTGTACTTCCCTACCTGGTGTTTGTACGCTTGAACGAACAGCTTGCATCGTTCACTTCAAAGAGCCGTTCAAAAGACTCAATTCGTTCGTGAAGGTCACATCTGTAGGTCTCACCATCGTCATAAATTCAAATATCGTTCCATGTCAAAGCAAGAATTCTATTACATTTTCATGTGGTGTAGGTCAAAGGTTGATTGTATGTAATGTCAGTAGTCAAAATGGGAATAACACTCTTCTCCAGCCCTTTAGTTGTTCTATGTCAGAACAAGAATTCCATTTGTTTTCAACGGATACCTGACACACAGAGGTCAATGACAAACGTGCAATGAGGTTTGTCAAAGTCTTTTTCTCCCAAATGTTTCAAACCCTAAGGGGCTGCTGTTACTCATCAAACCAAGAATTATATTAATTTTAAGGACAAAGGTCAATCGTATCCGTCTTTGATAATGATATTCTTTAAACCAGGGATGTCCAAACTTTTTCCACCCAAGGCAGCGTACTGAAAAGTCAAAGCATGTGGGGTGTTTATGATCCGTTGCCCGGATCATGTTGTGTTCTGTTAGTTTGACGACTTTAGTTCTGTTTTCTGCACCCTTGAGTTTGTGTGTTTTGGTTACCATGGGTGCTGACTAGTTTCACCTGCCTCTGATTAGTGTCCGGGACGCTCACCTGCTGCCGGGCACTAATCCGAGAGCTACTTATTCCCGTTTTTCGCCACGCTCAGTCTGGCTTTCTTGTTTGCGCTACGCAACAGTGACGACATCTACTATTTGCTTCCATGCAACACTTAACTCATTCTCCTTCTATGCCACATCAATATGGAATGCACTCCCAACAGGTGTAAAAGAAAGTGTATCTCTATCCTCCTCCAAAACCGCACTAAAAGAACACCTCCAGGCAACTACAAACGTTTGTACAACCCTAGACTAACACCCTCCCCCCACCACATCCCACCTCCCCGGATTGGAAATAATCAAATGTATATACTTGTTCTTATGCTTTCTGAGCTCACTATGTCCACTACTTGCTGTACATATCCAACCAAGTCAGACCTACACTGTTTCAATGTCCATTTCTCAGATGATAGAATTGTTGATGACTGAAGTGCTGCTATCAACCAAAACTTACCCCCCTACTCCAACGCCTTCCACATCTCACCCCCCCGGATTGTCAATAATGTAAATAATTCAATGTATATACTCTGATGATTAACTTGTGTGATGACTTTATTATGCTGATAGTATATATCTGTACCATGAATTGATTAACGTGGACCAAGACTTAAACAAGTTGAAAAACTTATTCGGGTGTTACCATTTAGTGGTCAATTGTACGGAATATGTACTGTACTGTGCAATCTACTAATGAAAGTCTCAATCAATCAATCAATCAAAAAACATTACATTAAGTATTTCTACGATCTTTGATTTCTGTTCCTGTATTAAGCTTAGCCATAGCTCCCACGCTATCGGCACGCTTTTCTGTCTTTTTGTATTTTTGCATGTTTCGTGGACAATAAATCATCGTCTCACCTGCACCTTGCCTCCGGAGTTCCTGCTGCGTCTTGGAAGAATGATCCGCGCAGTAAAATGTGACCCAGACGTTACAGGGGGGCCATTTTTAATTTTGTATAAAAAAAAAAAAAAAGCAAGTTACCGTATTTTTCCGACCATAAGGCGCACTGTCGATGAACTGGTCTATTTTCATACACAAAACGCACTGAATTATAAGGCGCATTAAAGGAGTCGTATTACAATTTTTCTTCTACATTTAAAACTCTTCCTTGTCTACATAACATGTAATGGTGGTTCTTTAGTCAACATTTAGCATAAATTATGTTTAACAGACCATCTTCAAACCACTTTCTGACGGCGGTTGTATTTAAGTGGCTCCACCTTGACGGCATTTTCTCCCCGCCATCTTTTGTTGTAATTCTTAGCGCTTCCAAAGCGAGTCTACTGACAGATATACGTTTTAGCTGTATGTTACTTTGTTTTAGAAATGCCCCACAACAATAGGATAGAGAAAAAGAAGGAGCTTATTGAGTAAGGCGCTGACTACAATGGCGGACGCACAAAAAGTTTCAGGACTGCTACAGATCCCAGATACACATCAGCAGGTACCAATAGGTAAGAAAAGTTGGTTTTGCATAATATTGCGTAACAAAACGCCAGATGTCTCCTAATAGGTGCCATTTTGGGGTTTATTTATATTCACCATAACAATACCCATATTTTGAAGCACAGTACGTCTGACTACGGTAGCCGTAATGCTCCACGTTCCATCCAGCAGCGGGACTTCGTAGCTTACCAAAGTCATACTAAAACAATTTTGACAGGATTTTGAGCGCCTTGTATGGGGTTGTACGGTATGCCGGTACCAATAAAGTACCGTGGTACCAATTAGTTGAAAACTGTATTTTTTTCATCCGCATGCTGCGGTGACAATGTTGAGTCAGCACGCACACACTCACAGAGTGCACAAGCAGAAACAGCAAGGAGAGGAAAACTGGCTAATAAAGGCAATTCTACCGGTAAATAAATAGGAGGTGTAGGAGGTATTTGGGCTTCAAAACTATCGATCGAGGTAAAGCGTCACACCGCTTTAAAACATGCCTCGCCAAAGGTGGCAGGACTACCTGCGCTTCAAACATAGTAATTAAATACAATGTCAATCAACTATTCTATTCTAACCTAATCTGTGCTTTTGGCAGGCTAAATGTAAAACTGTAAATTGTTCTCTGAGTGCAACAAGAAAAGCCCAATGTGTTTAATGCCTTTTTAATTTATATTTTAATCTTCTTAAAGTGTTCTTTCAATGCAATAATGACCATATGTTTAATGTATTGTACGATTTTTTGTTAAAATGAAGCCAACACATTTATTTTGTGATCTACCTTATTAAAAAAAACAAAAAACCCCCGAAAAGTTTCTAAATACATTTTGGTACTGGTATCGGGACAACCCTAGCCGTGTGTAATGTTCTATATTCTCAAGAAACATCAACGTTTTGATCTTGCTTGCTTACGGGTACTCTCTTAGCGTCGTTTATTAAACAGCTGTCAACCTGCAGTCCACACGTATCTCTTAAGTGTGACTGCCATCTACTGGTCGCACTTACCCATTACACCATGTGCCTCATAAAAATGCTCTTAAGTGTGACTGCCATCTACTGGTTGCACTTACCCATTACACCATGTGCCTCATAAAAATGCTTCAAGGTCAGTAAGCACAACCAGAACTAATACGTACATTAGACGCACCGGGTTATAAGGCGCACTGTGGATTTTTGAGAAAATGAAAATGTTTTAAGTGTGACCTGTAGCAGGAAAAATACAGCAATGAAATATCGTTTAAGAAAAAACTTTGTGGCAGTTCCGTGTTGTAGGTGATTATTATTATTATTAGTTATCAGCATTATAACGTTAGCTTCTACTCATTACATTACATATTTTTGCTTATTTTTCTCAAAAGTTTTTACTGTTTTTTGCTTAATTTTATTTCAACAATAAGCCGCGGGCCAAGAAAACCTAAAATTTGGGCTGCAAATAACCCCCGGGCCACACTTTGGACGCCCCTGCTTTTAAACCATTGGTAATTATGTTGATTGCTTTCACAATCAACATAATTAATTTAAAGGACTAGACAATCTGTACCTGACGCACAGTGGCCAAGCTAGCTCAGGTCAAAGGTTAAATGTGGACGCTCTTACTAGTCATAATTATAACACGGGCAGACTTTGAGACATTATTAGTCTCTGTAAGAGCAAGAGTTGTAGTCATTTTAATGGCATGCAGGGTTATAGGTCACATCATTAATTTACAGTATCTGACCGTTGAATGCAGACCTTTAATTGGGAGAATTGGGGGTTAAATCACCAAAAAAGATTCCCGGGCGCGGCCCCCGCTGCTGCCCACTGCTCTCCTCACCTCCCAGGGGGTGAACAAGGGGATGGGTCAAAAGCAGAGGACAAATTTCACCACACCTAGTGTGTGTGTGACAATCATTGGTATTTTAACTTTAACTTAACAAAGTAAGAGCTCTTTCTCTCTCTCTTCCTAACTAAAAATGCTACAACTTTCAAAGGGATTTCTTCCATGTTTGTCAGATTAAGAGTTTTATTAATGTTTTTTTTTTTTAAACAACACTGTCTCAAAGTAGTTTCAATGTTAAGAAGAATAACTTACTTTTACATTTGTTACAGAAAAAATACAGTAGAGGCCAAAAGTTTGGACACCCCTTCTCCTCATTCAATGCGTTTTCTTTATTTTCATGACTATTTACATTGTAGATTGTCACTGAAGGCATTAAAA
This sequence comes from Entelurus aequoreus, assembly GCF_033978785.1. Classification (NCBI taxonomy): domain Eukaryota; kingdom Metazoa; phylum Chordata; class Actinopteri; order Syngnathiformes; family Syngnathidae; genus Entelurus; species Entelurus aequoreus. The sequence continues at coordinate 17,427,438 of NC_084744.1, read as the reverse complement.
CTATGAATGAACACATTGGAGCTATGTACTTAACAAAAAAAGGTGAAATAAAGCTTCAAGCACACCTGAGAAGTGATAACCATTTCAGGTGACTACCTCTTGAAGCTCATCGAGAGAATGCCAAGAGTGTGCAAGGCAGTAATCAGAGCAAAGGGTGGCTATTTTGAAGAAACTAGAATATAAATCATGTTTTCAGTTATTTCACCTTTTTTGGTTAAGTACATAACTCCACGTGTTCATTCCAAATTTTGATGCCTTCAGTGACAATCTACAATGTAAATAGTAGAGAAGATGAATGAGAAGGTGTGTCCAAACTTTTGGCCTGTACTGTACGTTAAAATAATACTTTAACATTGCTTGTACAGTTAATATTGTTCAAGGAAAGCAACAGCTTGACACTGTTACAGACGATTTCAAGCAAAGTGTTCATCCTAAGAGATTCCCACTGCCTTTTAAGGTGGGACATAAACAAAATAACTTCATGTCGCGTCCAAAAGACTCAATTGTAATGATCTATCAAGTATTGCACTGCAGTTTCCAGATCTGTCAATATTGGATCTAGCGCATGAATAATGAGATTATTTCATACTCATGAAGACACCAAGCGTGCAAGAGAGATAAATCTTGTGACTTGATGTTAGCGCTGACGCTTCCTGGGACGAATCGACCACATGTCGATGTGTTTTAGCCTTCCACCTGCACAGCAGGAATACACAAACCCAAAAGCCGAGCGGGGAGCGTCCCATCATAAATTCCGTGCGGCTTTCTCGAGAAAGAAAAAGTTTTATAACATAAACGGTTCCGTTTGCGCGGCGGTGTTGAGTGGTGGGGAGATTTAGGCGAGCCTTGGGACCCCGGTGATTCCGAGCAGGCCACTGTTACCACGTAACACACGTTTATGGTGCTCAAGAGGTGCAAAACATGTGGTGTGCATGTCAGACTGCCCTGGCTTAAAAAAAAAAGAAAAGAAAAGGAAAACATAAGTGGGATAATCTCTTCTTTTTCCAGACTTTCTTTTAGCAGCTAATTGTCTGATAGTTGTTTTTTTTTTTTTTGCTGACAACTTGCTTTTAATGGTGTGTGACATGAAGAGTCATGCTGTCAATGCAGTGCAAAAACGGCATTTTTTTGCCATGTTATTTTAAGTGACACTGTATGCACTCAAACATGTCGTATACTGTACATCCCATAATGATCGTTTTCCCAGGATCAGGTTTTATCCGGCCCGTGGGATGAGCTTGCGAAGTATAAAAATGAGCCGGAATTTTTGAATGAAAGAAACTGCTGTTGTAAATGTGTCCACTAGATGTCGCAATAGCAATTATGTGTATCTTTGTAAATGATGCTCCATACCAGGGGTCACCAACCTTTTTGAAACCAAGAGCTACTTCTTGGGTACTGATTAATGCGAAGGGCTACCAGTTTGATACACACTTAAATAAATTGCCAGAAATAGCCAATTTTCTCAAATTACCTTTAACTCTATGTTATTATTAATAATTAATGATATTTATCTTTGTGGAAACACAGATCATCTTAATGATTTCTCACAATAAATATATATAGAAACAGATAAATATCAATATGCAACACTTTATTTTTATATTTTCTCTAAGTTCACATTTTTCAAATTGAACATTTTCAAATGATCACTTCTAAGACAGTCTTGTGAAATCCCAATATCCCATTTTAACTAGCTAGCCACTAACATTTTTTAACAAATCATGAATTACTTTACACCATGTTTGTACAAATATTAACTTATGTTAAATACAAAAGTCAACTCTCAAATTTTTAAATAAATCATGTCACACTTTGAACTGGACACCAAATCAGTTATCTGTTTCTTTGTCAGTTAGTAAAGACCAAGTCTTTAAAATATTTTCTTGGATTTTCAAATTCTATTTGAGTTTTGTCTCTCTTAGAATTAAAAATGTCGAACAAAGCGAGACCAGCTTGCTAGTAAATAAATAAAATAAAAAAAATAGAGGCAGCTCACTGGTAAGTGCTGCTATTTGAGCTATTTTTAGAACAGGCCAGCGGGCTACTCATCTGGTTTTCACGGGCTACCTGGTGCCCGCGGGCACCGCGTTGGTGACCCCTGCTCCATACAGTCGCAATCAAAAGTTTACATACACTTGTAAAGAACATAATGTCATGGCTGTCTTGAGTTTTCTAATAATTTCTAGAACCGTTATTTTTTTGTGATATAGTGATTGGAGCACATACTTGTTGGTCACAAAAAAACACTCATGAAGTTTGGTTCTTTTATGAATTTATTATGGGTCTACTGAAAATGTGACCAAATCTGTTGGGTCAAAAGTATACATACAGCAATGTTAATATTTGGTTACATGTCCCTTGGCAAGTTTCACTGCAATAAGGCGCTTTTGGTAGCCACCCACAAGCTTCTGGTTGAATTTTTGGCCACTCCTCTTGACAAAATTGGTGCAGTTCAGCTAAATTTGTTGGTTTTCTGACATGGACTTGTTTCTTCAGCATTGTCCGCACGTTTAAGTTAGGACTTTGGGAAGGCCATTCTAAAACCTTAATTCTAGCCTGATTTAGCCATTCCTTTAATACTTTTGACGTGTGTTTGGGGTAATTGTAATGTTGGAACACCCAACTGCACCCAAGACCCAACCTCCGGGCTGATGATTTTAGGTTGTCCTGAAGAATTTGGAGGTGATCCTCCTTTTTCATTGTCTCATTTACTCTCTGTAAAGCACCAGTTCCATTGGCAGCAAAACAGGCCCAGAGCATAATACTACCACCACCATGCTTGACGGTAGGTCTGGTGTTCCTGGGTTTAAAGACCTCACCTTTTTTCCTCCAAAGATATGGCTGGGTATTGTGGCCGAAAAGCACAATTTTTGTTCCAGCTGACCCCAGAACTTTCCTCCAGAAGGTCTTATCTTTTGTCCATGTGATGTCTGATGAAACAAAAATTGAGCTGTTTGGCTCAAATTATTGGAAAACTCAAGACAGCCAAGACTTATGAGTTTGAGTTTATTTCGAACATGCAAGCATAAAACATGATACTTGTTCTTTACAAGTGTATGTAAACTTTTGATCGCGACTGTATGTACAAAAGATAAACCACATGATGCACCAGTTAAGGAAAATGAGCAAACTACATAAATAACATCCTGTAGTTTGATTTTGATATTATATTTTTTATCCTGAGATTGAAAATCAACACCAATGAGTTGACTGATGAACATTATCACATTATTTATTCAGAAAGTATTTAAATAACAACAAAATAAAGATAGAATACTATTAACCACAACATGTAAGTGTAAAAAAAACATTATGATTTATACATTTTCAGAATGTGCTTGTTGTATTTTTAAGCAAAGAAAACAATCTGAAGTCATCTTTATTTTTAAGTTATCGTGCCGTGATTTTACCGGTCCGGCCCACTTGGGTGTAGATTTTTCTCCATGTGGTTCCGATCTAAAATGAGTTTGACACCCCTGGTGTAGAGGTTTTTACGTGCAAACCAACAGGTGGCGCTAAACATATTCTCAAACACAACATAATGAAGGGCTGGGGGGAAAAAAAGGGTCTTAAAGTTAGTTTTTCAGCTGTTTTAGTTTTGTTCTCCCAAAAAATAACTTGTGGTCTGACTTATGTTGAGCGTTATCTTGTATAAGGGTCAGAGTGGTGTGAAATTAAGCAAACTAACCAGGTGAAGCAATTTCTGTAAAAACTGCGTGGGAATGCACCAATGCTGAAACTGAAATGCTGATGGAATGTAGAAAAAGTTGGAATGTAGGAAGACTTTGAATGTTGCACTTAAGGACACATGTTACATGTACATGTTAATCAGTCGCTCTCTGTCTTCGGTTTTGGCGGCTACGGGTGTTTGTGCTGCGGATGGTGGTGATGGTGGTGGTGGTTGCTGTGGAGCTGCCGGCGGTTAGCGTTGCTGTGTTGGGTTGGAGTGGTCGGGTTTTGGTGGGGGGGGGGGGGGGGGGGGACGTGCGCTGATGGAATTGTGGGGGCCAGCTGGTGTTGGCTTGCAGGCTGGCTTGGTTGCCAGCGTGTGGGTGGGATACGTTGGCTTCTTTCCCCGTTGAGAGGCGGTGTTCCCCGGTCTGGACTTGTGTGAACACATTGCTGTTTTGGGCAGCTAGGATGCGGTGTTCACGTCGAGCATGGGGGCTGTTTTTTTTTTTTTTAGAGGTTGTCGGTGTGGACTTTGCAGAGTTGGGTGGAGGCAGGCTTTGTTAGGCAGGAAGCGGACTCGGGTGGTGTCACGTGGGCCGGGTGTGGAGTGGCTGTTCGCCCGGATTGCATTTGTCCGAGAATGTTCTGGTCATTTTGCTTTTGGTTGTGTGTAGTTAGGGATCCCCCGCCAGAGGCCATAGCTTGTTCTGTTGTTTTTGGTTGTGGTTTTGGTTTGGAGATGCTTGCCTCTGGGCGCCTGCTGGTTCTTGGGTTGTGGAGGTCCACCTCCTGGCCGTATGTCTTCGGTTGCCTCCTGCAATGGCTAGAGGGGCTTTGGGGGCTGTGTCTGGGCTCCCCGCTCCTCCTATTTACACACAACTTTAGGACTTTAAGAGTTTGCCCTGCGGGGAGGCCTGGCAGAGAGCTGAGGATGCCATGGGGCTCCAGTCCTACTGAGTTATCCCCTGCTTGTCCATCCCTCAATTTTCACTGCATGTTAGACACTTAAGGTTTGGGGGGCTCGGCATGGGAGGGACCCACCGTGCCCTTGAAGTCTCCCAATTTTAATCGCATCATTAGTTTCCACCTGCATACATATCTCCAGCACACACATCAGTAGGGAATGGAGGTCAGCTGAGGGTGGGAATGGGTTGGGCTCGTTGGGGCCCGGTTGCTTGTGGGCCGGGGCGCTCTTCCTGTCCGGCTGCGGGGAATCTCTGGTCTCCTGTCTTTCTGCCCGTGTGGGGTGTGGTCTCTCGCTGGCTTAGGGTACTGGTTGTCTCCGGCTTCTCCCGTGCCTTGTCCTCTGCCAGTCACGTCTGTCTACGGCCGGCCACTGGCCTGCCCGGTGGCACAGTGGGACTAATTCTGGGGGTCCTGTCGCTGGCCGGCCTCCCTGCGTGGGGCCGGTACATACATACACAAATACACTACATCCATAGCCACACACGATACATACATCCATGTGCACATCCACTGTACAAACATACATACATACTGTACATACACTCATGCATATAATCACCTTTCATCAAACATATTAACGTTGTCCCCCACAATTGTATAGTGCATAAGTATCAATAGTGTTGTTTCTATTGGTATTTTTCCTCCAAGGTTTCTCATTGTATCCCATTGGGTTGAGTTTTTTCTTGCCCTGATGTGGGATCTGAGCCGAGGATGTCGTTGTGGCTTGTGCAGCCCCTTGAAACACTTGTGATTAAGGGCTATATAAATACACTTTGATTGATTGATGGATTTTCATTGCTCCATTTGCAGCGCAATAATGTTCATTGTCATTTCTGTGTTGTTAATATCTACTTCACTAACTGCTTCTTGGCTATACTTTTTTATATCATAAATGTACATGTTGTATTTGCTGTTTCTTGTTGTTGTTGTTGTCCCTACAATTTCCCTCTCTGTCTTCCTGCTCCGGTTTGGTTGCACCAAGCATACATCCATTTAATACAATCAGATACAAATAAGGCAACAGGAGAAGTATCCCACATTTCTCTTTTGTAAAGCAATTTTGTAGATATGGGCATCTACAACAACAATATGACTTGCCTGAGAGGCAAAAAAAAAAGTTAAGTGCACAACTTAAGTGTGCAAAATGAATGCACTTACTAAGCACACTTTAAGTACACAAGTGCACAAGTTCCGTCCACAAAAAGTGCACTTATTGTGTGCACAATTTAAATACAAATAAGTACATACAGTACATTAAGTGCACTAGTTTAATATGCAAAATAAATGCACATTTTAAGTGCACTTACTAAGTACACAATCTAAGTGCAATTAAGTACAAATATTGAGTGCACATGTGTAGTGCTCAAGTTGTCATTATCTGGCAGTTCTGCTGTTGCAGTGCCTGGTTTTCGGGCTGATTGTGACACAAGTTCAGTGCACTTACTGAGTGCACAATTTAAGTGCTCTTAAGTACATAAATTAAGCGCAGTAGTTAAATATGCAACATAAGCGTAACATTTAACTGCACTTAAGTACATGTGCTAAGTACACAAAATAAGTGTACTCACTAAGTGCATAAGTTAAGTGTGCTTGCGTACACAAGTTAACTGCACAAAATAAGTTCACTGACTAAGTGTATAACATAAGTGCATTTAAGTACACCCATTAAGTGCACATGTTAAAGGTTAATTCGACTACTCCTTCTACCCCTTGTTTTAGTCCCCACCCTTGGTTTTGGGCGTTCACGTCAATCAAGTGGTGGTGTAATTCTCCGTAAGATAAGGGCGAAGGGCCAAGTGTTAGGGCCGCACCGCCCTCGGAGCGATGTGAGCTCACAGTGGAGAAACATGGCAGAAGCGTACAACTGTAAGTAATAAATGTATTTTTTTTCTTACGGTAACACCAGATGGTTCGCTTGTTTAGAATGACCATGTTTCAAACGCAAACACACAATGAAACACATTTTACACACCGTAAACTGACGCGCCAGCACTTGTCTTCTCAACTGTCGTCTTCTTGATAAAGACAGGCGCAAGAAGATAAGAACAGCCCAAATTCAGGCGAACATTGCGCAAGACCCATCTTGAAAGTAAACAAACATGTGTCACATCTGCCTAGCGCAGGGGTCGGCAACCCGCGGCTCCGGAGCCGCATGCGGCTCCTTGACCACTCTGATGCGGCTCAGCTACATACATGCCGACCCCCCTGATTTTCCCAGGAGATTTATGGATCTCAGTGTCCCTCATAGATTACTCCCAGGGAAAAAATAATCCTATTTACACTCTAATTACTAAATAAAGGGCGTGCCCTAATTGCACTGCAGTAATTGTCCTCTATAGCATTTACATACAGCGTGCCAGTCCAGCCACATGTTGCATGTTGTTATTACTTGCACACACAGGAGACAGCAAAGCATACTTACTCATCAGCCACACAGCTTACACTGACGGTAGCCGTATCAAACAACTTTAACATTGTTACGTTACAAATATGCGCCACACTGTGAACCCACACCAAAAAAGAATGAAAAACACATTTCTGGAGAACATCCCACCGTAACACAACATAAACACAACACAACCATTACCCAGAATCCCATGCAGCCCTAACTCTTCCGGTCTACATTATACACCCCCGCTACCACCAAATCCCCCCACACATCAACCCCCCCCCCCCTCTCCGTGCGTTGGTTGAGCGGAAGAGTTAGGGCTGCATGGGATTCTGGGTATTGGTACCATCAGTGTAAGATGTGTGGCTGCTGAGTTAGTACGCCTTGCTGTCACTTACGTGAGCAAGCTGAAATTGCATTCTACGTGTGGTCGAGCAGGTAAACTGTTAGGGCAGACTGTAGAGGGCGCCAAATGCAGTGTCATCACGCTCTGATATTCGGGAGTCTCCCGGGAAAAATGAGAGGGTTGGCAAGTATGACGCTATCAAGCGCCATTCATTCAAAACTCGCGGGCTGCACTAACATCAAATTTCCACATTGAAGTGCGTGCCGGTGCGTGTGTCGGAGACCCCTAGTTAACATAGCACAAAGCTTAATATATATAATAATAATAATATATATATTGAATGCGGTGTTTTTCATTTTAAATTTAAAAATTTTTTTTGTGGCTCCCATTACTTTCTTTAATTTGTGAAACTTGCCAAAATGGCTCTTTGAGTGGTAAAGGTTGCCGACCCCTGGCCTAGCGTCACTGCCGGCAAACGGCGAGGGTTGATAATGTAGCCAGACTAGAGCCACGTTCGAATTCCTGGGGCCGTATTGTCAACACTTTGCCATGGCACTAGAGGTCGGCAACCCAAAATGTTGAAAGAGCCATATTGGACCAAACATACAAAACAAAAATCTGTCTGGAGCCACAAACAATTAAAAGGCAACACATGATGTAAGTGTCTATATTAGCTATATTAACCTACTATCAAAGGCTGATGCAAATTTTCGTTGACAGAAATGTTTTATTTAAATTTTTATTCTACACATTTTTGCAACACTGGAAATCATTAGTAAAATGGAGGCTTCTCACAGGATGAGATAACTTCTGGAAATTACTGGCTCAGAATGGCCAAAGGTATAGATGTGTGTGTCCAAGTTTAAGGAAACGGCAGGCTGTCTTCTTTTAATGGATTTATTACAATATTTGCAAGCTGGCTAATGTTTGCTGTGGTCTGGAACAACATGGCACACAAACATGAGAAATGCAGCCAATCCATCCATCCGTCCATTTTCTCCCGCTTGTCCCTTTCGGGGTCGCGGGAAATGCAGCCAATTTTACATGCAGATAATGTGTCATGAGACATGCAAATAAAAATTAAATACACAGAGGACATAAGTAAAGGAAATTAAATGAGCTCAAATGTACTTACAAACGAGGCATAATGATTCAATATGAACATACAGCTAGCCTAAATAGCATGTTAGCATCGATTAGCTTGCAGTCATGCAGTGACCAAATATGCCTGATTAGCGCTCCAGCAAATCAATAAAATCAACAAAGCTCACCTTTTGTGCATTCACGCACAGCATAAAAGGTTTGGTGGACAAAATGAGACAAAGGAGTGGCATAAAACACGTCTTTCTGTGGCAGCATTGGAGAAATGTGTACATGCAAACAAACTACGATGAGTTCAAGGATCGCTGAAATTAGTAGGACAAAACGGTGCTTGCCAAAAACTGATCAGTGAAGCATGTATAATATAAACAGTGGGATTTCTAACAATTAGGAAGGTTTGTTCTCCTCCAGAAAATATATTAAAACAAAAAATATTATTTTTCCATTTTCACACATCTCTGAAAGAGGTCCAGGGAGCCACAAGGGTGGCACTAAAGAGCTCTAGATCCACGGGTGGCTGACCCCCGCACTAGATGCAAAGGACCAAGGGGGAGGGTGAAGGCAAAGGGGGAAAGGGGAAGAGGGTGTAGTCGGATTGAGTTTAAGTGCACAATTGCTGAATAATACATTTTAATGCCGATCACAAACGCTGGACCCTTCTGGCTGACACTATTTATTTTAGTCTCCCGACCGACAAGCAGCCAGCAGCTAACTATGTGTCTCATACACAGCTGCTCCTCTAAGCCCATACTAATCATCTCTGTTGCGGCAAATGAACTGCATTCATTTGTATCTTAAGTCAAATCAATCATCAATCAAAGTTTATTTATATAGGCCTAAATCACAAGTGTCTCAAAGGGCTGCACAAGCCACAACGGCATCCTCTGCTCAGATCCCACATCAGGGCAAGGAAAAACTCAACCCAATGGGATACAATGAGAAACCTTGGGGAGGACCGCAGATGTGGGGACCCCTCCCCCCCATGAGTGGTCCACCCCGGGTCCCAACTTTGAACAGCTAGCGCGTCATCTGTGGTCACCTAATAACCTCTACACGCAGGAGAGGGTGGCAGATCAGAAAAGAGACGGCAGATCAACTGGTCTAAAAGGGTGGTCTATTTAAAGGCTAGAGCAGTGGTCCCCAACGCTTGAAAATTTGTCCAACGGACCGGGGGGGTATTTTATTTTATTTTTTATTTGTATTTTTTTTCATAAAGAAATACAATCATGTGTGCTTATGGACTGTATCCCTGCAGACTGTATTGATCTATATTAATATATAAATGTATATATTGTGTTTTTTATGTTGATTTAATAAAAAAAATAAAATAATAATAATAATTATTTTTTTTGTGCGGCCCTGTACCAATCGTACCGGTCCGCGGCCCGGTGGTTGTGGACCACTGGGCTAGAGTATACAAGTGAGTTTTAAGATGGGACTTTAAATGCTTCTACTGAGGTAGCATCTCTAACTGTAACATTATCACTGGAGGACGAGGCTAAACATGTTGTACGCAGAGGAAGAGATCAAGGAACTAGTGTAAATATTGTGTTGATATTATTAAACCGTCAATAGAACTCACCATAAATACTGTGTGATTGGTATCAGCCGATCTCACTCATGGATTATTGAAATCAGCAGCATGAAACCCTGATCGGAACCGCCCGATTTGCTTGTATGTGCCCTGTGATTGGCTGGCTACCACACACTAAAAAATGATGGGTTATTTTGATAACCCAATTTATGAGTTGCGAGTGTTGGGTTAAATGTGTGAGTTATTTTTATGAAGAGCCATCATTTGGGTTATAAGGGTATTATTTTAACTGAATTGCTGGGTTTTCAAAACTATGCATTATTTTTGGGTTGTTTCTCAATGAAAATTACAATACAAAAATTGTATAAATTTTTGTGTAAAAGGCTTTTTTTTTTAAAAAAGGTACTTTTTACTTGAAGGACATTTTATTAAGTATTCATCTTATTAACTTTATATACAATCACACATCTTATGTACATGAAACTATTTGAGCATGCCGAATAGAACTACTAATGTCATGATCCGTCATGTTTGTTTCGTTTTTGACTCCCTCAGTTCCTGTTTTCAGCACCCCTGGGTTTGTGTTTTAGTTGCCATGACTGCAGATTGTTTTCACCTGCCTCTGATTAGTGTTTGGGACGCTCACCTGCTCCTGGGCATTAATCAGAGAGCTACTTATTCCCTTCTTATCGCCACACTCAGTCTAACTTTCTTATTTGCTTCCACGCAACAGTTACGACTGCTACTAATTTGATTCCTGAGCTAAGCTGCGCCTTTTTGTTTGCCTGTTTACATTCTAAGCTTTTCTAGTTTGCTATTCCGTTAGCTTCCCGTGCTATCGGCACGCTGGTGCTCTTTTGTTTGTATGCCGCATGGTTTATGGACAATAAATAATTTCCTTACTTGCACCTTGCCTCCGGAGTCCCGTCTGCATCCTGGGAGAAAGATGCACGCAGTAAAATGCGACCAACTATGACCATACATGGCAATTCTTGTAAAAACAAATGTCACTCATATCTTGCTTTTGAGTATATTTTAATGGAATAAAAATAATTTTGATCAGTAGTTGGGAAGGAGTAGGACAAACCAGCAGTAAAATGTATAATTTTTAACCAACAATTGGGTCAAGAAACGCTAAAGTGCGCAACCCAATAGTTGGGTTTGGAATAACCCAACATTGTAGTGAGCATAACTCAGCTTTTGTGTTAAATAAATTCAACCTAATAGTTGGGTTATCAATCAACCAACATTGAGTTAGCATAACTCAACTTTTGGATTAAATAATTTAACTGGAGATGTCAGATAATGGCTTTTTTGCCGATAACCGATATTCCGATATTGTCCAACTTTTAATGACCAATTCCGATATCATCATCAGGCCTCCGTCAGTCGTAACGACTATGGAAACTGCGCCAGTCCAGAGGTCAAGTTTAAACTCAGCGACAACGCCTGCTGTGGCTGATGAGTCCGATGTGGGAGAGGCAAACACGGCCGCATTTACTGCAGATGTAGCTGGAAGGCGCAACTGCAGGAGTGCGTGTCTTCCGCTTGGTTCTTTTTTCATTGGCTGTGGCATGGATCTTTTCCTCGCCAGTCTTCAGCTGTTTGTGAAGGACACTGCGCCATTTGCTGCGGTCAGCTGCTGCATCTTCCCAATGTTCAGTGTTTATGTCCAGGGCTTTCATGTCCCGCTTGCAGACATCTTTGAAGCGCAGTTTTGGCCGGCCAACAGATCTCTTGCCAGAGGCAAGTTCGCCATACAGGATGTCCTTTGGGATACGTCCATCCTCCATACGGCACACGTGGCCGAGTTAACGCAGCCTGCGTTGTCTGAGCAGCGTGAACATGGTAGGAAGACCAGCGCGTTCGAGGACCTGGGCGTTCGTCACCTTGTCACTCCAATGGATGCCGAGGATGCGGCGAAGGCAGCGCATGTGGAAGGTGTTCAGTTTGCGCTCCTGTTTGGAGTATGTTGTCCATATTTCGCTGCTGTAGAGAAGAGTGCTGACAATGCAGGCGTTGTACACTGCCATCTTGGTAGGAGTTGTCAGCTTCCGGTTCTCCCAGACGCGGGTCGTGAGGCGCCCTAGGGTTGTGGCAGCCTTGCCAATACGTTTGTTGATCTCACCATCGAGGGACAGATTGTCACTGATGGTGGATCCCAGGTATGTAAATTGGTGTACGACTTTGAGTTGGTACTCATCGATTGTGATGGCTGGTGGAGTGTCCACTTCCTGACTCAGCACATTGGTCTTTTTTAGGCTGATGGTAAGCCCAAAGTCTTTGCAGGCCTGGGAGAATCTGTCCATAAGGCACTGGAGTTCTTGTTCACTGTGCAAAATGACGGCGGCATCATCAGCAAAGAGCATGTCCCGGATGATTGTCTCACGGACTTTGGTCCTTGCTTTAAGACGGGCTAGGTTGAAAAGTCGGCCGTCAGATCTGGTACGTAGATATACCCCTTCTGTTGCAGTCCCAAAAGCATGTTTGATGAGCAGACCAAAGAATATGCCGAAAAGGGTAGGAGCAAGGACGCAACCTTGCTTGACTCCGCTCTTAATGTCAAATGGGTTGGACATGCTACCCTCATACTGGATGGTTGCCTTCATGTCGTCATGAAAAGATCTAATGAGACTATGGAGCTTTGGAGGGCATCCAATCTTGGGTAGGATGCTGAAGAGCCCTTCTCTGCTAACCAGGTCAAAAGCCTTGGTCAGGTCAATGAAGGATATGTACAGGGGCTTCTGCTGTTCCCTGCATTTCTCCTGAAGTTGGCGTAGAGAGAATATCATGTCCACTGTAGAGCGCTTGGTGCGAAAGCCACATTGAGATTCCGGGTAAACTCGCTCAGCAAGTTTCTGAAGGCGGACAAGCACGGCACGGGCATAGAGTTTCCCTACGATATTCAGGAGGGAGATGCCCCTGTAATTGTTACAGTCGCTCCTGTCGCCCTTATTTTTGTAAAGGGTGACAATCTTGGCATCTCTCATGTCTTGCGGCACGACTCCCTCTTTCCAGCACTGGCAGAGGACATCATTCAAAGGCTGCAGGAGGGTGTCTTTACAGCGCTTGATGAGGTCTGGGGGGATGCCATCAGTACCAGGTGCTTTGCCAGTTGCTAAGCTGTCGATCGCTTTGTGAAGTTCAGCAAGTGTTGGTTCAGCATCTAATTCCTCAATGATGGGCAGCTGTTCAATGGCATCAAGGGCTGAGGCGACGACAGTGTTCTCTCTGGAATAGAGTTCTGAATAGTGCTCTACCCATCTGTCCATCTGCTTGCCCTTGTCAGTGATAACTTCCCCACTGGTGGTCTTTAGGGGGGCTGTTTTGCTCTGTGTTGGGCCCAGAGCAGTCTTGATGCCCTCGTACATCCCCCTGATGTTACCTGAGGTAGCTGCAGACTGGATGGATTCACTGAGTTGTTGCCAGTATTCATTGGCACAATGTCTTGCAGTCTGTTGCACTTTGCTTCTTGTAGTTCTCAGTGATTGCAGGGACTTCTCATTCAATGACGGGGGTCATCTCGCTGGACTTTGCAACAAACCAGTCGTTGTTTTTGAAGGTCTTCCTCCCAAAAGTCGCAAGGGCTGTTTTCTGAATGGCCTCCCTGAGGTGGCCCCATTTCTCGGAGGTGGAGTAGTGCTGTTGTTCTTCAGATAGGATGTTGTTGATAGACTTGGCAAACTCTTCTACTTTCTCTGGAAGATGCATGCTGGTGGAATCAATGCGGGGCTTGCCTTTCTGTTTGGAGTTGTGAAACATTTTTGGTTGTAGCCTGATCTTGCAACAGACAAGTGAATGGTCGGTGTCGCAGTCTGCGCTTTGGTAACTACGAGTAACGAGCACAAACTTGAGGCTGGCTTGTCGGATCAGGATCATGTCTAGCTGATGCCAATGCTTTGAGCGGGGATGGCGCCATGTCACTTTGTGCTGTGGTTTCGTCTGAAAGTAGGAGTTGGTCACGCAAAGGTTATGGTAGGAACAGAACTCCAGTAGCCGTTGCCCATTGTCATTGACCTTGCCAACTCCGAAGTGTCCAAGACAGGTAGGCCATGAGTCATGGCCAGCACCCACTCTCGCATTGAAGTCACCAAGGATGATGAGATGTTCCTTGGGGGGAATGTTCTTGATGACGTCATTCAAGTTGGCATAAAATGTATCCTTAACTTCTGCTGTAGACATAAGAGTGGGAGCATATGCGCAGACTAGGGTCACTGGGACATCAGAGGTGTGGAGATGGAGTGTCATCAGGCGTTCGGATCCTTTGTCTCCTGGTTCAACCATCTTTAACAAGGTGTTCCTGACAGCGAATCCAACTCCATGCTCTCTGCGATCTCCGGCACTCTTTCCTTGCCAGAAGAAGGTAAAGTCTTTCTCCCTGAGGGTTCCCGAGTCGGCTAGGCGGGTCTCTTGCAATTCAGCTATGTCTACCTGGAGTCTCAGTAGCTCATTGTTAATGATAGCCGTTTTTCTAGCATCACTGATGTTTTGGAGATCGTTTGAATGTCCGGGTGTCATAGTTCGGACATTCCAGCTTCCCAGTTTTAGGACTCGGCACCTGTTTTTCATACTTTTTTTCTTGCTTGGTGCAGGTCTTGCAGTCTGCTTGTCTGTTTTTTCCTAATCCCCATGCACCCAATGAGGAAGGCAGACTGTGGCGGGACAGCACCTAATTGGCTGGGGGCTGCCCAGCTTAAGGCGGGCAGTAGCTGTCCAATGAAATTCAAGGATCTCTCCCACCGTCGGAAGCAACCCCTGGCGCTATGCTCTACGCCAATCGAGCATTGTAGCTTATAACCGGTAGACTGTTGCTTCCCGTTGTTGTTTCCACGCTATGACACGAGGCTGGAGTGACCTCTCCAGGGCGCAAGCCAGGGCATAATTGTATGGAGGTCAAGCTGTTGCCCATGCAGCAGGACCCCCCTCTTCACACTGATGATGGATCCAAAGGAGCAGCAAGAGCTGGTACAATTTGGCACCAACAGTGTTGCAGGAGTTGCCAGTGCACCGCTGTAGCCAGCAGTGGACCACCTTAGGGACTCCATCTCCGGATTTTTCCTCAGGGTTTACTCCCGAAGCCTTCCCCTGGAAAGGTATGCCACAAGGCAGGGGCGGTTTTGGATCGGAGTTTACCTTCTCCTAGATGGGTCGCCTTACTGGGCTGACGGGTCCCATCTACCCATGCGGCAGGTTGTACTGGGTTACATTTTACCAGTAGCAGGGATAAGACCTGACCTGACATATGCTGGGGGCTCGCCTACTCCCGCTTCACCGGGTAAGTGGAAAAAACGATAAGGGTAGTGGTATTTCACTTGCGACGCCCTGGGGCCGGAGCCCCGCACGGGGCCTCCCACTTATTCTACACCCCTCATGTCTCTCCCGATATCAACCGATACCGATATATATATATACAGTCGTGGAATTAACACGTTATTATGCCTAATTTTGTTGTGATGCCCCGCTGGATGCATTAAACAATGTAACAAGGTTTTCCAAAATAAATCAACTCAAGTTACGGAACAAAAAATGCCAACATGGCACTGCCATATTTATTATTGAAGTCACAAAGTGCATTTTTTTTGTTTTTACATGCCTCAAAACAGCAGCTTGGAATTTGGGACATGCTCTCCTTGAGAGAGCATGAGGAGGTTGAGGTGGGCGGGGTTGAGGTGGGGGGTGTATATTGTAGCGTCCCGGAAGAGTTAGTGCTGCAAGGGGTTCTGGGTATTTGTTCTGTTATGTTTATATTGTGTTACGGTGCGGATGTTCTCCCGAAATGTGTTTGTCATTCATGTTTGGTGTGGATTCACAGTGTGGTGCATATTTGTAACAGTGTTAAAGTTGTTTATACGGTCACCCTCAGTGTGACCTGTATGGCTGTTGACCAAGTATGCTTGCATTCACTTGTGTGTGTGAAAAGCTGTAGATATTATGTGATTGGGCCGGAACGCAAAAGCAGTGCCTTTAAGGTTTATTGGCGCTCTGTACTTCTCCCTACGTCCGTGTACCACTCCGTACAGTGGCGTTTTAAAAAGTCATACATGTTACTTTTTGAAACCGATACCGATAATTTCAGATATTACATTTTAAAGCATTTATTGGCCGATAATAGCGGCAGCCCGATATTATCGGACATCTCTAGTAATAACCCAACATTAAGTTATCATAACTCAACTTTTTGGTTAAATAATTCAACGCAAAAGTTGGGTTGGAAAAAATTAACCCAAAATGTTGAGTTAAAATAACTCAAATAAGGTGTTCATCCTTTTCTGAACCAGCAGTTGGGTTAAAATGGGGTTATTTTTTAACCCAACATTTTTTAGTGTGCAGTCTAGGGTGTAGAAAACCTCTTACCCAGAGTCAACTGGGATAGGCTCTAGCTCGCCTTTCACCCTAATGAGGACAAGCAGTAAGGGTGACAGCAGTTGCACATTGTTGGTGTTATTGGATCCATGTTTGAGGACTTCACACCAGAGAAGTTCATGAACGATTGACTCTAATTTGAACAAAAACAACCCCCTGAACAATGCCTTTCGCACGGACGTAGCTCATCACGGGGAAATGACTGCTTAATTCATTTAATTAGCGCCGAGCTACACGCGCTTCCTCTCTAATTAAGTGACGTGCCAACTTTCCCCCTGCAAACTCATCCAAGCGTTGGCAGTAAATAAAGCGAGGAAGACAATGAAATCCTGCACAGATTGAAAGCAGCCCTCATGGCTGCAACACGCCATACCTCACATTTGTGTCATCCCCTCTTTCTAAAATAGATCACAGTAATTCGATTAAAAGGCATTGACGGCCTGGTGAGTTACTGTCAGCGTGCCAGAGGCCAAAGAGTGTTTTTGATTTCTCCCGAGAAGAATCCTTCACCTCCCCGGCGGTTCGTCCAATGTGAGGCCTGCGTCTTTCATCTGCCGCGCTTAATGTGTTGCAGATTTCCTTTTTTTTTTTTTTTTTTTTTTTTCACGATATTTTACCGTCATCGTTTTTTTAGTGGCTCCCTGGATTGGCTTTCTGATGGTTTTACGTGGTGATTTATGTCTTTGGAAGACCGACTGCACAAAGACCTTGTACCAGAGAGCGAAACAGGCGACCCCGCGCATGGGAAAATGGCGCCTCATTAATGTTGCTCATGTTACACAAGACTGCAGGTGCATGAGGAAGCCGATAAGAGCGAGCCAAAACGTTGTATTTATTGTGAGAGGGGAGGGAAAGTTGAGTAAAGGAGTTACTCCTCTGTATGCTAGTATTGAATAAAAGACTTGATGATGAATGTTGTTGCAGAGTTCCGAATATCTGAAGCGAGAATCGGACTAAAAAACATGGATTAAAACGGTAGCAATACGTTTAGTCTAGTCAAAGATCCTCTATATCAGTGTTTTTCAACCTTTTTTGAGGCAAGGCACGTTTTTTTTTAATTAAAAAATTCCGGAGGTACACCACCAGCAGAAAACGTTCAAAAATGAAACTCCACCATGTCGTCGTCCCTTATTTTGAGTTTGTTGGTGTTTTCCTGTGTAGTGCTTTAGTTTTTGTCTTGCGGTGTTATTTTGGTGGTCCTTCGTGTTTTGTTGGTGTTTTCCTGTCTTCTTTTGAGCGCTATTCCCCGCACCTGCTTTGTGTTAGCAAGCAAGACTATTTAAGTTTTTGCTATCCTTCTTTGTGTGGACATTGTTGATTGTCATGTACGGATGTACTTTCTGGACGTCGTAAGTTTTTGCTGTCGTCCAGGATTCTGTTTCTGTTTATTTTGTAGCCAGTTCAGTTTTACTTTTGTTTTGCACAGCCATCCCTATGCTTCAATGTATTTTCCTTTTGTTCATTTTTGGTTTAAGCATTACATACCTTTTTACCTGCACGCTGCCTCCCACTGTGGTCTGCATATTGGGATCACAACAAACCATCCTCGTCTCACCCGACACATTCCGACTTTTACAAAGCAATTAACTACCTGCTGCCACCTACTGACATGGAGTATTACGTGGTAACCCTGCCGAGCTCTATACAGCAAAGACACTAAGTAACGGCACATTATTTGCAGATTATAATTATTGATTGGGGTTCAATCCCCACCTTCTACCATCCTAGTCACGTCCGTTGTGTCCTTGGGCAAGACACTTCACCCTTGCTCCTGATGGGTGCTGGTTAGCGCCTTGCATGGCAGCTCCCGCCATCAGTGTGTGAATGTGTGTGTGAATGGGTGAATGTGGAAATACTGTCAAAGCACTTTGAGTGCCTTGAAGGTAGAAAAGCACTATACAAGTATAACCCATTTATCATTTAATTTGCAAAAAATATTTTTTGGACCAATTAGGTGAGGTTGCATAATTTCCCACGGCACACCAGACAATATCTCACGGCACACTAGTGTGCCGCGGCACAGTGGTTGAGAAACACTGCTCCCTATTACATGAGCCTCTGCTGTTTTAAGGACTTTCTTCAAAAGCGCAAGTCAAATATCTTTTATATGACATGAGGTTGGGGTTTTGGTTAGGGTTGTTTATTTTGAACATGCATACAATTACAATGTAATACATCACATATTTCCAGTTGTTTTGAAGAACTTACGGCAAAAAGAGTTAACGTTCTCTTATTTGACAGGATTGCTCTGCTCTTTTTTTTTTTAGTATCCACTGCAAAAACACTAATCAAAGATCCTCTATATCAGTGTTTTTCAACCTTTTTTGAGCCAAGGCACAATTTTTTCATTGAAAAAATCCTGAGGCACAGCACCAGCAGAAAACGTAAAAAAATTTAAACTAAACACTCGATATTGACAGTGAAAAGCCGTTCTCGCAATTGTTGGATATGAATTCAAACCATAACAAACCATGCATCACTATTGCTCTTGTCTCAAAGTAGGTGTACTGTCACGACCTGTCACATCACGCTGTGACTTATTTTGAGTTTTTTACTGTTCTCCTGTGTGTAATGTTTTAGTTCTTGTCTTGCGCTCCGATTTTGTTGTTTATTGTCACGTACGGATGTACTTTGTGGACGCCGTCTGCTGCTCCACACGCTGTAAGTCTTTGCTGTCGTCCAGCATTCTGTTTTCGTTTACTTTGCAGCCAGTTCAGTTTTAATTTCGTTTTGCATAGTCATCCCTAAACTTCAATGCCTTTTCTTAGCGGCACTCGCCTTTTGTTTATTTTTGGTTTAAGCATTAGATACCTTTTTACCTGCACGCTGCCTCCCGCTGTCATCTGCATATTGACACCAACAATGGCACATTATTTGCGGATTATAATTACTGGTTTTTAAAAAATATTTTTAACCCAATTAGGTGAAATGACATAACCTCCCACGGCATACCAGACAATATCTCATAGTACACTAGTGTGCCGCGGCACAGTTGTTGAAAAACAATGTTTTATACGACATGAGGTTGGGGTTTTGGTTAGTTGTCAGTTTATTTCGAACATGCATACAATTACAATGTAATACATCACATATTTCCAGTTGTTTTGGAGAACTTACTGCAAAAAGAGTTAACATTCTCTTATATGACAGGATTGTTCTGCTCTTTTTTTAGTATCCACCGCAAAAACACTAATCAAAGATCCTCTGTCTGTGTTCTGTTATTTTTAAATATCCACTGAGAAACAGGAATCAAAGATTGTTCTGCAAAAAAAGAGCCGACTAATATCAGTATTTTGTAGTACGCCTTTAGAAACAGCAGAGCGCTCATGTTTTATAAAGAATCTTTGACTTGTGTAAACATAGTGTTACTGTTTTGTTTGAATTGATAACTTTATTGATATCGATCAAGTTATGTTATAAGTTACAGGCTATAAGTTATGTTATATTAGTCATATGTTATATACTATATGCTATAATTTACGTTTTTTGTGATTAGTTATGTTTTAGGTTTTATTTTACTTATATGTTGTTATTCATATGTTATAAGTTGTCTAGTGTTAGTAGTTATGTTATCTGTTGTTGGTTATATGCTGGAGATCAGTGGTTCTCAAACTTTTTTCACCAAGTACCACCTCAGAAAATACTTGGCTCTCCAAGTACCACCATACTGACCAACATTAAAATACAGTAGGCCCAAGTATTCATTAAAAACAAGGCAGAAGTTTTATTTGATAAGTATATTAATTATTTTTGAACAGTAACACTTTGTCTGACTATAGAAAAATAAAACATTGTACTTTAATTAAATGATTTTTTTTTGGTGTATTGCTAGATGTAGCCCGCGTACCACTAGTGGTACACATACCACCGTTTGAGAATCCCTGCTACAAGTTATATGTTTTAAGCTGTATTTTGTTGTTTTTATGCTATAATTTATAAGTTATTAGTTATATGTTATTTATATGCTATACATTATATGTCGTTAGTTAAATGTAGTTGGTTATATTTTGTTAGTTATAAGTTACATGTTATTAGTTATATGCTATAAGTTATTTGTTATATGTTGTTTGTTTTATATGTAGGTATATATGTAACTGTAAATATGTATATGTAAATGTGTGTGTGTGTATATACAAACCCCGTTTCCATATGAGTTGGGAAACTGTTAGATGTAAATATAAACGGAATACAATGATTTGCAAATCCTTTTCAACCCATATTCAATTGAATGCACTACAAAGACAAGATATTTGATGTTCAAACTCATAAACTTTATTTTTTATTTGCAAATAATAATTAACTTAGAATTTCATGGCTGCAACACGTGCCAAAGTAGTTGGGAAAGGGCATGTTCACCACTGTGTTACATGGCCTTTCCTTTTAACAACCACATTCAGTAAACGTTTGGGAACTGAGGAGACACATTTTTTAAGCTTCTCAGGTGGAATTCTTTCCCATTCTTGCTTGATGTACAGCTTAAGTTGTTCAACAGTCCGGGGGTCTCCATTGTGGTATTTTAGGCTTCATAATGCGCCACACATTTTCAATGGGAGACAGGTCTGGACTACAGGCAGGCCAGTCTAGTACCTGCACTCTTTTACTATGAAGCCACGCTGTTGTAACACGTGGCTTGGCATTGTCTTTCTGAAATAAGCAGGGGCGTCCATGGTAACGTTGCTTGGATGGCAACATATGTGTAAGTTACACATGTCTTGGGCACTAATACACCCCCATACCATCACAGATGCTGGCTTTTCAACTTTGCGCCTATAACCATCCGGATGGTTCTTTTCCTCTTTGGTCCGGAGGACACGACGTCCACAGTTTCCAAAAACAATTTGAAATGTGTACTCGTCAGACCACAGAACACTTTTCCACTTTGTATCAGTCCATCTTAGATGAACTCAGGACCAGCGAAGCCGACGGCGTTTCTGGGTGTTGTTGATAAACGGTTTTCGCCTTGCATAGGAGAGTTTTAACTTGCACTTACAGATGTAGCGACCAACTGTAGTTACTGACAGTGGGTTTCTGAAGTGTTCCTGAGCCCGTGTGGTGATATCCTTTACACACTGATGTGGCTTGTTGATGCAATACAGCCTGAGAGATCGAAGGTCACAGGCTTAGCTGCTTACATGCAGTGATTTCTCCAGATTCTCTGAACCCTTTGATGATATTATGGACCGTAGATGGTGAAATCCCTAAATTCCTTGCAATAGATTGGTTGAGAAATGTTTTTCTTAAACTGTTCAACAATTTGCTCACGCATTTGTTGACAAAGTTGTGACCCTCGCCCCATCCTTGTTTGTGAATGACTGAGCATTTCATGGAATCTACTTTTATACCCAATCATGGCACCCACCTGTTCCCAATTAGCCTGTTCACCTGTGGGATGTTCCAAATAAGTGTTTGATGAGCATTCCTCAACTTTATCAGTATTTATTGCCACCTTTCCCAACTTCTTTGTCACGTGTTGCTGGCATCAAATTCTACAGTTAATGATTATTTGCACAAAAAAAAAATGTTTATGAGTTTGAACATCAAATATGTTGTCTTTGTAGCATATTCAACTGAATATGGGTTGAAAAGGATTTGCAAGTCATTGTATTCCCTTTATATTTACATCTAACACAATTTCCCAACTCATATGGAAACGGGGTTTGTATATGTATATGTATGTGTGTGTGTGTGTGTGTGTGTGTGTGTGCGTGTGTGTGTGTGTGTGTGTGTGTATATATATAATGTGTATATATATGTATGTGTATAATAATGTGTGTAACTAACAAGGTATAGCATATAACTAATAACATAACAGCATAACGTGTAATATATAACTAACTCCAGAAAGTAACAATATATAATGTATAACATAATGCCTAACAACATAACTAATGACATATAACTTAAAGCATATAACAACATATAACTTATACAAAACCATTTATAATTAACAAGACATCATCCACAAAATGTATAACTTATACGATTTGACTTATAACGTTGCTAGTTATAAGTCATATCATGTAAGTTATGTTATGAGTTAAGTGTTATTAGTTATGTTATGGGTTATATGTTGTTAGTTAAATGCTATAAGTTGTATGTGGTGTGTTGTAAGTTATGTTATAAGTTATTATTTATGAGTGTTCATTCCTTTCCTATTTTACAAGAGAAAGAAAAATACTTCAACTTTTGGCCCCCTCTTTCCCTTTGAAGGTAATAAAACAGAATAAATATCCTCGTGAAAGATGCATACATGCTCATTCATGTGTGTCTGTCTTTTTGCTAAAGCCTGCCGTCCTTTCATGTTGTTTAGCTCATTTCCTGAGTGCAACATCGTTCTGAAATTCCGAGATGTAACGACCGGCGATCGCCGCTTTGATGTGTCGCTTTTGTTTGGAAATGGAGATCTATTTAAAATGGACATCAGACAAACAAACACATGGCTGCCTTCCTCGCGCGTCCTTGGAGGCTCTGACAAGAGACGAGGGCTCAGCCATCATGGAAGCGGGAACAAGTCCAAGAGATGTCATGTGCTCACAGCCCAGCCACTGGCTGAATATGAACACATTTCCCAGCATTTGACTTGGAATTAATATGCAGCTGCACATTAAGGCACATAAATCCACCGTCTCCTCTCATCCTGCCTTGATTTGTAAACATTTACCGCTCAAATGACTTCACCTTTTAAACACTGGAGCACTTTTCAACCTATCAAAATCTCCTTTCCTGTAATCCTTTAACGTCACTAAATGTTTTTTCCTTTCCGGCAAGGTTGATTTTTTTACGTGTTGAGCGTCTCTTTGAGAGATGATTTCATGCGTGTGCGCTCTCCAAACAGGCCTAGGTCACACCTCCACTCCTCGCTCTCCTTTTTAAAGACCTATTGCAAAAGGATAGTCAAAGATCCTCTATGTGACAGGAGCGTTCTGCTGTTTTTGAGCACGTACAGTCGCGATCAAAAGTTTACATACACTTGTAAAGAACATAATGTCATGGCTGTCTTGAGTTTTCTAATAATTTCTAGAACAGTTATTTTTTTGTGATAAAGTGATTGGAGCACATACTTGTTAGTCACAAAAAACATTCATGAAGTTTGGTTCTTTTATGAATTTATTATGGGTCAACTGAAAATGTGACCAAATCTGCTGGGTCAAAAGTATACATACAGCAATGTTAATATTTGGTTACATGTCCTTTGGCAAGTTTCACTGCAATAAGGTGCTTTTGGTAGCCATCCACAAGATTCTGGCAAGCTTCTGGTTGAGTTTTTGACCACTCCTCTTGACAAAAATGGTGCAGTTCAGCTAACTTTGTTGGTTTTCTGACATGGACTTGTTTCTTCAGCATTGTCCACACATTTAAGTCAGGACTTTGGGAAGGCCATTCTAAAACCTTAATTCTAGCCTGATTTAGTCATTCCTTTACCACTTGTGATGTGTGTTTGGAGTCACTGTCCTGTTGGAACACCCAACTGCACCCAAGCTGATGATTTTAGGTTGTCCTGAAGAATTTTCATTGTCCCATTTACTCTCTGTTAAGCACCAGTTCCATTGGCAGCAAAACAGGCCCAGAGCATAATACTACCACCACCATGCTTGATGGTAGGTGTGGTGGTCCTGGGATTAAAAGTCTCATCTTTTCTCCTCCAAACATATCGCTGTGTATTGTGGCCAAACAGCTCAATTTTTGTTTCATCTGACCACAGAACTTTCTTCCAGAAGGTCTTATCTTTGTCCATGTGATGTCAGATGAAACAAAAATATAGCTGTTTGGCCACAATACCCAGCAATATGTTTGGAGGAGAAAAGGTGACACTTTTAATCCCAGGAACACAATTCCTACCATCAAGCATGGTGGTGGTAGTATTATGCTCTGGGCCTGTTTTGCTGCCAATGGAACTGGTGCTTTACAGAGAGTAAATGGGACAATGAAAAAGGAGGATTACCTCCCAAACACACGTCAAAAGTGGTAAAGGAATGGCTAAATCAGGCTAAAATTAAGGTTTTAGAATGGCCTTCTCAAAGTCCTGACTGGACAATGCTGAAGAAACAAGTCCATGTCAGAAAACCAACACAGTAAAGAATATGAAGTGATTTTTGGTCTTGAACATGTTTTGCTTGATTCATTATTGACGTGTTTCTTGCTACTTTATGTTGTATATTTTTTACATGAGATTTCCAATTCATTCTATCATCTATTGTTACACCCTCGTTTACCCTTTCAATGTCTACTCCGTCTATTTGTATTTGTGTTTGACTTTAACTTCTGCTGTTGCCAAAAAGCATTATTTTAGTTTTACTGAGAGATTGTTGAAAGCAATTGTGCAAATTGCGTTTTCTGCTCACGCAAGATTCATGTTGCCTGTAAACCTAGCGAAAGGTGGCTTGAAACGTTTGAAAATGTACTTTTCTTTGTTTTTCTCAAGCTGCCATGCCTCCCCTGAAGTCTTCTGGCACCTCACGCTTACACTTTGATAACCACAGCCCTAGTTAAAGGACCCAGAGCGTCCAGATGACCAAGATGTCACTAATACATTTTCTATGTATTTTTTGCCTATGAAAATTAATCTAGTAGTCATTTTCCATTATATCAATTAGTTTTTGAGTAATGTTTAGATATTTTACTGTACTTGGAACTCACCCTTTCCATCGCCAGACTCGATATGCCGCCCCCTCTTGTCATCTGCAGAACTGCAGCCCATATCCCCACAAAAACAGTGTGGATACAGGCATGTAAAAGTATTGTTTTTATCACTTAATTGCATGTTTTTGTCACCGTGGTCCAAGATTACTTCAAAACTGATATGGTTAACATTAAGAGCAAAAAATAAATATAAAATAATCGGCATTTGAGGACTTTCCTGCTCTTTCATCTCCACCATAGCCTGTTTCCTCATGCTCTTTCAGCATTTCCTCTAGCATCTTGAGGAAAACATCAATAGAAGAGGACCCAGCTAGCGGCTTACCTTCTTTCAATCTTGTTTTTACTCTTTTTTTCTCTGTTTTTGTGCAGGTTTTGACTCAGTCTTTCTCGTCTACATGGTGCTCCTGTTTGTCAGGATCGCATTTGGCTTGACTCTTCACACTCAATTTCTTCCTTCCCACGGTTGAAAAAAAACTAAGTTGAATGAATCTCTAGCTATAAGTTAACGCTAGCGAATAAGAACAGATCGTAACCTGAATTTTTACTCGTTACTTAAAGCATAACGATTTGCCAAGAGACAGCTGATATCTCAAAAAAGTCATAGGTTCGAGCCCTCGTATCCTGAAGTACCCCTGTTTTTGTTTTTTCTACACTACCACAATCCTGATGGATACATTTCTTGCAAAAACTCCAGTTTTGTGGTTTGGTCTAAGGCAGTGGTCCCCAACCTTTTTTGCACCACGGACCGGTTTAATGGAGGCATTATTTTCAGGGACCGGCTTTCCACTTGTGCCAGATAAATACAGCAAGAATAAGTGCATGAAAAATACAACTCACTATAACGCTGAATTAGTGTTTCTTTGCAATGAGCTGCAGATGGAAATCAGCCTTTGGCTACAATCTGTCCCTTTTCTGTCTCATATGTTCATTAATGTGCATTGTATCATGTCACAAAGTTATAACAATTATAACAAATGGCAACTTCCCATGAGGAGTTTTATTGTACATATATAAAAAAGCTTAATGGTGTGTCTAGTGCACAGGTGTCAAACTCAAGGCCCGCGGGCCAAATCTGGCCCTCCACGTCATTTTATATGACCAGCAAAAGCCTGGAAATAATGTGTCAATAAAACACCTTATATTTTCTTTCTCTACTTTCTTATTTTCTTACTAAAAATATTTGTTTTGTTTTTTCCAGTTTGACAAGGAAAAAAAATAGTGTCCAATATAGGGGACGGTGTGGCGCATTGGGTAAGTGGCTGTGCCAGCAACCTGATGGTTCCTGGTTCAATCCCCACCTTCTACCATCCTAGGCACGTCCGTTGTGTCCTTGAGCAATACACTTCACCCTTGCTCCTGATGGGTCCTGGTTAGCGCCTTGCATGGCAGCTCCCACCATCAGTGTGTGAATGTGTGTGTGAATGGGTGAATTTGGAAATAGTGTCAAAGCGCTTTGAGTTTCTTAAAAAATTTTTTTATAAAAGCGCTATACAAGAATAACCCATTTACCATTGCAAGAAATATTATATTATCCATATTATATTATGTCAAAATTCAAATAAATACTTAAATATCTGCTTAACTTATGGTTTCAAAGCAAGTTATCCATCAAATTGTACACTATAAAAATTACCCATTTAGGGAGTTTTTTGGAAAAAAAAACAACCAGTTTGTTTTTTACAGTAAAATTCTGTCGACTGAGCTGTCAGGTTTTTTTGTTGTTTTTTTTTAACTGTAAAATCCATGTTTGATGATTTTATGGTACCACATTTTATTATGGTAAAAAAAACTGGGATCTGAGTTGCCAATGTAAAATTAAACAGCGGTACTGTATTTCTATTTGTAAAAATAATAATAATTAAAAAAAGGTGCCAGTTTTTTTCTGTAAAAAACACTGGCAAAATCGGCAGATTTTTTTTACTCTGTGTTTAAAAAAATGTAAATATTTAAATTCATAGGCAAATTCGTAAATTATTTACTGTTACAAGTGGCCCTCTAATGGCAGCCTTGTCTGCGGTGTGGCCCTCAATGAAAACACGTTTGACACCCCCGGTCTGGTGGGACAGGCCAAAGTGAAGTTGGACAAAATGCAGTCCTTTATAAATTATTCAACGTTTCACTCTGGCCCGGTTACAAATGCGTCACGGACCGGTACCGGTCCCCGACCGGTGGTTGAGGACCACTGGTCTAAGGTACAGCTGGACAACACTGGCATACCAAATCTCCAGACCTTTGACCAAAAACCAAGAAGAAACTGCGCCATGGATGCATGACAAAATGCACCCTGCTGTGTATGTTGCACATAAACACATCCATAAGGGAATCATTGCTTGTCAGCATGTGGGGATGAAGTCTTTTAGCATGTTTAATCTCGCAGCCTGTTAGTTCCTCGAACCATCTCCGTCACCTTGAAGCGTCCATGTGACCCTCCCTGCTCACAACTATGGTGGTGACACCACCATGCCCGAGCGCACATCAGTAAGGCATTTCCGTAGCCTTTTTTTGTTTCTGTGGTCATGGATTTTTTTGTTTTGTCCGACATATTTGTCCAGGATCGAATAAACCGGGACACTTTGTTTTTATCGGTGACTATTATGAGTAGGCTTTAGGGAAGCATTTTTCTTCAGGATTTACGAGGTCAATCGTAAAAAAAATAAAAAAAATAAAGGTTTTATTTTCTATTTTGTGGTCAGATCCTTTGGAAAAAGACAAGATCCAAGATGCAGGTTTTCATTTAGGAATCAGAAGTGATTTGTTCTACGGCTGGAGAAAGCCTCAAACTGGTCACCAATGAATGCCAGAGGTGGTATCTGGTGGTGTACCTCGTGGAACTGCATCCAAACTGCTCGTAAAGGAGGAATTAGCCTCATAACTTTTGGTATTTGTGATGGCTACAACTGACTTGGTGTTTAATGTTAAAGAAACTTGACGGCCATCCAATGATGTTAAAGCAATCAACCACAATCCAGTAAAGTCAGTCCAGTTGTTCTTAAAATGTCAAATATTGTACCGATGGGACTTTTGGACTCTGCTAACACTAATAGTTTGCTATTAGGTTGTTTTTTTTATACACTATATTGCCAAAAGTATTTGGCCACCCATCCAAATGATGAGAATCCATTGGCCCGGTGTATAAAATCAAGCACTTAGGCATGGAGACTGTTTCGACAAACATTTGTGAAAGAATGGGCCGCTCTCAATGATTTCCAGCGTGGAACTGTCATAGGATGCCACCTGTGCAACAAATCCAGTCGTGAAATTTCCTCACTCCTAAATATTCCAAAGTCAACTTTATTATACGAAAAGTGAAGAGTTTGGGAACAACAGTAACTCAGACACCAAGTGGTAGGCCATGTAAACTGACAGAGAGGGGTCAGCGGATGCTGAAGCGCATAGTGCAAAGACTTTCTGAACATTCAGTTGCTACAGAGCTCCAAACTTCATGTGACCTTCCGATTAGCCCACGTACAGTACGCAGAGAGCTTCATGGAATGGGTTTCCATGGCCGAGCAGCTGCATCTCAGCTATACATCACCAAGTCCAATGCAAAGCGAGGGATGCAGTGGTGTAAAGCACGTCGCCACTGGACTCTAGAGCAGTGGAGAATCATTTTGCAATTCAGTGTGCTGAAAATGATGGAAAGTCCCCCTTTTCCATAGCAACTGACGGTGTGGTCAAAGTTGGAATTGCCACAAAAAACATTTAAGATAGTCAACATTCTACTGCCTGGCGGCTTAAGTGGATAGTGCACCCCCCAACCCAATTTGTCAGGTTTCATGTGTCAGGTAAACCGCGATGAATGGGGCCACATGAGTCCCCCTCCTATTGAATACATTTTTTTGGTAGCGTATTTTTCCGACAATAAGGCACACTTAAAATCCTTAAAATCGACAGTGCCCCTTATAACCTATATAGCCTAATGTACATATTAATTCTGGTTGTGCTTACCGACCTTGAAGCATTTTTATGTGGTGCATGGTGTAATGGTAAGTGTGATTAGTAGATGGCAGTCACACATAAGAGACACATGTGGATTGCAAGTTGACCGATGCCTCTTCAATAAATGACGCGAGCAAGTACCTGTAAGCAAGCAACACCAAAACGTTGATGTTTCATTGAGAATATAGAACATTACACACAGCGCTCAAAAATTTGTCAAAGTTTTAGTAAGACATTGGTTAGCTGCGAAGCTTCACCGCTTGATGGAACACGGAGCATTGCGGCTACCATAGTCAGACGTAATGTGCTTCAACATACGGTTAATGTTTTGGTGTATGTGTATAAGGACCCCCAAAATTGGCACCTACAAGGAGATAAATTATCTGGTGTTTTGTTTTGCAAGATTATGCAAAATCAAGTTTTTTTTAACCTATTGGTACCCGCTGATGTGTATTTGGGATCTGCATCAAATTTGTGCACGTCCGCCATTGTAGTCTGCACCGTAGTCAATAAACTTTTTCTCTATCCTCTTGTTGTTGGGCATTCATCCTCCATTGTTGCCATTTCTAATACAAAAGCAGCGTACAGTTCTAACTTATATCTGTCAGTAGACTCGCGATGGAAGCGCTACAAACTACAACAAAAGATGACGAGGATAAGACTCTGTCAAAGTGGAGCCCTTTAAATAATACCGCTCACAAAATGGTGCAACTTGAAGAGATGATCTGTAAAACATAATCCATGCAACATTTTGACCAAATAACCATCATCACATATGTAGACCACAAGGAAGTGTTTTAAATGTAGTAAAACAAAAATGCACCCTATAATCCGATGTGCCGTTTGTATGAAAATAGATCTGAATAGACCCGCTCATGTGCATTGCGCCCTATAATCTGGTGCGCCCTACGGTCCGAAAAATAATCGATTAGTTTGTTTGATGAACCACATACTCGGTTAAAACATGCGCTATAGCGGCAAAAGTGTATTTTAGGGAAAATAGTTGAAATAAATAAGGATTTTTCTGCTTGCCATAACCTTTATTATTTTGTGAACAAGTGCACCTCGTTAACATTGAAATGACACTTTTAACATAGTTGTACTTTTTTGTAAAAAGAATAAAACTCCACTGGGGATGTCACGATATGAACATTTGTTAACACGGTTATTGTGACTAAAATGATCACGGTTAGCATTATCATTATTGTTTTAATTGTCCTTTAAAAAATGTCTCATAATGAAATCTTTTAACCATGTTTTATGAAAAAAACAACACATTCAGAATGTATGTATGTACCTCAAATAAAACATTAAACATGAATATGAAATCAAGATAATTATGAAAAACAAAGTAAAATGGCAGAAACAAAATAATATATATTAAACATAAAATAAAGGTGGATATTGTGCAAGATGGCACCCTAAGGACATAAGACGTAACTACCGTATTTCCCGGACTATAAGGTGCACTTAAAATCCTTTTTTTTCCTCAAAACTCGACAGTGCGCCTTATAACCCGTTGCGCCTAATGTAAGGAATATGTTTGGTTGAGCTAACTCACCTCGAAGCTATGTTATTTGGTACATGGTGTAATGATAAGTGTGACCAGTAGATGGCAGTCAAACATAAGAGATAAGTGTAGACAGCACTATGATGGCAAAATGTCTCAAGTAAACAACACCAACATTTAAAATTTAAAACACACAGCGCTCAAAAATCTATTAAAATGTTTTAGTACGACTTTGGTACTAACATTTTACATTTTAAACACACAGCGCTCAAAAATCTATCAAAATATTTTAGTACGACTTTGGTAAGCTATGAAGCCGCACCGCTTGATGGATTGTCGGTGCATTAAACATACAAGTATTATTATGGTGTGTGTATAAGGTAAAACATATTATCTGGTGTTTTGTTTTGCAATATTATGCAAAAGCAACTTTTCTTACCTTCTGGTAGCTGCCGATCTGTATTTGGGATCTGTAGAAGTCCTTGAGTCGATAAACTTCTTCTTTTTCTTTATCTTATTGTTATGTGACATTCATCCTCCACTGTTGCCATTTCTAATATAAAGTAGTGTAAAGTTCTTACTTGCATCTGTCAGTAAACTCGCCATGAAAGCGCTAAAACATACCGGTGTAGTGAGTCCAAATTATTCACCCAAGGAACTTTAGTTATTAGAGTTCCGGTTGGACGGTTTTTCACGGGTTGTTTCCGGATGAGGTGATACTGCTCCTTTATTGATTGAAGTAAAGTCTGAATGTCATTAAAACAGTTAGCTCCATCTTTGAACACTTCTTCCACTCCCGTCCTTGCACGCTACACCGCTACAACAAAGATGACGGGAAGAAGACGCTGCCTAAGGTGAGCCACGTAAATAAGACCGCTCACAAAACGGTGCATCCGGAAGCGACTGTCACAAAGCGGCTTGAAGATGATCTGTAAAACATAATCTATGCAACAGTTTGACCAAAGAACCACCATTACATGTTATGTAGACCACAAGGAAGTGTTTTACATTTAGAAAAAACAAATAATTATAATACTTCTTTAATGCGCCCTATAATACGGTGCGCCTAATATATGAAGAAAAAAAAAAAATAGACCATTCATCGGCAGTGCGCCTTATAATCCGGTCCACCCATATAGATAAAAATAGTGTTCATAAATGGTGGGGGTGGGAGGAGTCTCTGCAGATTTTCTGAGCCCTGGTCAGGCGGCGGCTTTTTCCTGGACAGGAGGAAGAGGAGTCCTGATGATCTTTTCCGCCGTCCTCACCACTCTCTGCCGTGCAGGATTAGGAATACTAATTAGATTTTGGCATCTTTCGGTTCACCATCTGGTATTTTTTCCAAGGATTCGTTACTATTGGGAAGATAGCGTCTGGAATAAACCTGCACTTTTCTAGATCTCTGTAAAACGTGGTAATACTTTGGATGTTTGGAGCGAATTAATTGGATTCAGATCATTTTAATGGGATAAAAACTATTTTTTTGTTTTGGAACGGATTACTAACAAAAACCAAGGCATAACTGGATTTTTCCGTTTTCCGAATACAACTGAATAATCCTTATTTAACATTTTTCCGGGATATTCTGGAAATATAATCCACCAAACAATCTGTTCATGGTTTTTTTAAGGGGTTAATTTGACAAAATCAGCAGGAGATGAAATGTTGTACTGTACCCTTTTAATCAGTGTCATTCAGAGACAACACAGATCTTTTCTAGAGTTTTCATATCAACTCTCCATGCCAAGCAGGGAATTATGCTATATTGTGCTCTGACAGAGCAATGGATGGGGGAACAGTGCAGGGAACAGTAGTTTTACCACATAGAGTGCGTACTTGTACATCAATATTCATTTGACATGTACATCAACGCACATTTGAACATATGCTTTGCAACAAGCAAAGTAAAACATTTATCTTCATCCTGTTTTGGGCTCTCTCCACCAGGAATGTGCTGGCTGCACGGCTGCAGACCTCACCAGTTCAAACATGACAAATCACTCGCAAGAAAAAAAAAAAGGAAGAAAAAAGTGCAACGATCGCACGGCAAACACACCAGAGAGTTTTTATTATTATTATTTGATTGTTGTGCCGTCTCCAGGACTCCTCCAGAAAACTCACACACTTGCTCGGTGATGTCCATCATTCACCAAAGTGTTTGTGGAAAGAAAGATGAGTTATCCGCGTAGAAAAACTCCATCTTTTTATTTTCCTAGAGTGGGCTGCGACCCAGGTTGTGTCGATGTTGTTTGGCTTAAAATGAGCACTGAGGTTGTTTTTTTTTTTTTGCTTCACTTTTCCTTGCACTTATCTTGTTCAGGGTCACTGGGAAGATGGAGCCTATCCCAGTTGACGTTTAGGTAAGAGGCGGGCTACTCCCAGGACCGATTACCTGTTAAAGGGCTGACACTAGAGGAAGACACCTATCAATCAATTTTTCTATTCTGTTTATCTTCTGCTGGATCACAGGGAAGCTGGAGCCTATCCCAGTTGACTTTTAGGTAAGAGGCGGGCTACTCCCAGGACCGATTACCTGTCAAAGGGCTGACACTAGAGGAAGACACCTATCAATCAATTTTTCTATTCTGTTTATCTTCTGCTGGATCACAGGGAAGCTGGAGCCTATCCCAGTTGACCTTTATGTAAGAGGCGGGCTACTCTCAAGACTGATTAGCTGTCGAACAGCTGACAATAGAGGAAGACACCTATCAATCAATGTTTTATTCTGTTTATTTTCTGCTGCATCACAGGGAAGCTGGAGCCTATCCCAGTTGACGTTTAGGTAAGAGGCGGGTTACTCCCAAGAGTAGTTACCTGTCAATTAAAATTCTGAGACTAGAGTAAGACAACAATCTACCAGTTTTCTATTATGTTTATCTTCTGCTGGATCACAGGGAAGCTGGAGCCTATCCCAGTTGACCTTTATGTAAGAGGCGGGCTACTCTCAAGACTGATTAGCTGTCAAACAGCTGACAATAGAGGAAGACACCTATCAATCAATGTTTTATTCTGTTTATTTTCTGCTGCATCACAGGGAAGCTGGAGCCTATCCCAGTTGACGTTTAGGTAAGAGGCGGGTTACTCCCAAGAGTAGTTACCTGTCAATTAAAATTCTGAGACTAGAGTAAGACAACAATCTACCAGTTTTCTATTATGTTTATCTTCTGCTGGATCACAGGGAAGCTGGAGCCTATCCCAGTTGACTTTTAAGTAAGAGGTGGGCTACTCTCAGGACTGATTAGCTGTCAAACGGCTGACCCTAGAGGACGACACCTATCTATCAATGTTTTATTCTGTTGATCTTCTGCTGCATCACAGGGAAGCTGGAGCCTATCCCAGTTGACGTTTAGGTAAGAAGCGGGTTACTCCCAAGAGTAGTTACCTGTCAATCACAATTAGGGCTAGATGTAAGGCAACTATCCACCAGTTTTCTATTATGTTTATCTTCTGCTTGATCACAGGGAAGCTGGAGCCGATCCCGGTTGAAGTTTAGGTTAGAGGCGGGCTACACCCAAGACTGATTATATGTTAATCACAGTGCTGACATTAGAGGAACACAACTATCCACCAATTTTATAGTGTTTATCTTTTCCTCGATCCCATGAAAACTGGAGCCTATCCCAGTTGACGTTTAGGTAAGAGGCGGGTTACTCCCAAGACTAGTTACCTGTCAATCAAAATTCTGAGGCTAGAGTAAGACAATTATCTACCAGTTTTCTATTCTGTTTATCCTCTGCTGGATCACAGGGAAGCTGGAGCCTATCCCAGTTGAAGTTTAGGTAAGAAGCGGGTTACTCCCAAGAGTAGTTACCTGTCAATCAAAATTCTGAGGCTAGAGTAAGACAACTATCTCCCAGTTTTCTATTATGTTTATCTTCTGCTGGATCACAAGGAAGCTGGAGCCTATCCCAGTTGAAGATTAGGTTAGAGGCGGGCTACACCCAAGACTGATTACCTGTTAATCACAGTGCTGACATTAGAGGAACACAACTGTCCAACAATTTCCCAGTGTTTTTATCTTTTGCTTGATCACATGAAAACTGGAGCCTATCCAAGTTGACGTTTTGGTAAGAGGCAGGTTACTCCCAAGACTAATTACCTGTCGATCAAAATTATAAGACTAGAGTAAGACAACTATCTACCGGTTTTCTATTCTGTTTATCTTCTGCTGTATCGCAGGGCAGCTGGAGCCTATCCTGGTTGAAGTTTAGGTAAGAGGCGGGCTACACCCAAGACTGACTATATGTTCATCACAGTGCTGACATTAGAGGAACACAACTATCCACCAATGTTCTAGTGTGTTTATCTTTTGCTTGATCCCAGGAAAACTGGAGCCTATCCCAGTTGACGTTTAGATAAGAGGCGGGTTGCTCCCAAGAGTAATTACCTGTCAATCAAAATTCTGAGGCTAGAGTAAGACAACTATCTACCGGTTTTCTATCCTGTTTACCTTCTGCTGGCTCACAGGGAAGCTGGAGCCTATCCCAGTTGACGTTTAGGTAAGAGACAGGTTACTCCCAAGACTAGTTACCTGGCAATCAAAATTCTGAGGCTAGAGTAAGACAACTATCTACCGGTTTTCTATTCTGTTTATCTTCTGCTGTATCGCAGGGCAGCTGGAGCCTATCCTGGTTGAAGTTTAGGTAAGAAGCGGGCTACACCCAAGACTGTTTACCTGTTAATCACAGTGCTGACATTAGAGGAAAACAACTGTCCACCAATTTTCCAGTGTGTTTCTTTTGTTTGATCACATGGAAATTGGAGCCTATCCCAGTTGACATTAAGGTAAGAGGCAAGTTACTCCCAAGACTAGTTACCTGTCTATCAAAATTCTGAGGCTAGAGTAAGACAACTATCTTCCGGTTTTCTATTCTGTTTACCTTCTGCTGGCTCACAGGGAAGCTGGAGCCTATCCCAGTTGACGTTTAGGTAAGAGACA
Source organism: Entelurus aequoreus (assembly GCF_033978785.1). NCBI lineage: Eukaryota > Metazoa > Chordata > Actinopteri > Syngnathiformes > Syngnathidae > Entelurus > Entelurus aequoreus. Next base: position 17,392,036 of record NC_084744.1, on the reverse strand, counting down.
GGTTACTCCCAAGACTAGTTACCTGGCAATCAAAATTCTGAGGCTAGAGTAAGACAACTATCTACCGGTTTTCTATTCTGTTTATCTTCTGCTAGATCACTGGGAAGCTGAAGCCTATCCCAGTTGACATTTAGGTAAGAGGCGGGTTACTCCCAAGAGTAGTTACCTGTCAATCAAAATCATGAGGCTAGAGTAAGACAACTATCTACCGGTTTTCTATTTTGTTTACCTTCTGCGGGTTCACAGGTAAGCTGGAGCCTATCCCAGTTGACGTTTAGGTAAGAGGCGGGCTATACCCAAGACTGACTATATGTTCATCACAGTGCTAACATTAGAGGAACTCAACTATCCACCAATGTTCTAGTGTGTTTATCTTTTGCTTGATCCTATGAAAACTGGAGCCTATCCCAGTTGTCGTTTAGGTAAGAAGCGGGTTACTCCCAAGAATAGTTACCTGTCAATCAAAATTCTGAGGCTAGAGTAAAACAACTATCTACCGGTTTTCTATTCTGTTTACCTTCTGCTGGCTCACAGGGAAGCTGGAGCCTATCCCAGTTGACGTTTAGGTAAGAGGCAGGTTACTCCCAAGACTAGTTACCTGGCAATCAAAATTCTGAGGCTAGAGTGAGAAAACTATCTACCAGTTTACCACAGCTTATCTGAAAGTCCACTGGGATAGTTTCCAGCGCTCCCTGTGACCCTGCAAAGGGTAGAAAATTGAGGGATAGTTGTCTGTTTCTCGTGTTAGCACTCTAAATGATGTGTGATCAGTCCAAGGTTCAACCTAAGGTCAACTGTGATAGGCTCTGGCCTTTTTGTAACTAAATATGTTGTTTCATTGTTGGTGATTGAGTGCTTGGTAGATGACTGCTGCAGGCCCGCTGTGATTGACACCTTTCAAGTGGGATTTTGAAGGCGCAGAAGCCAAAGGCAACACTGCAGTCTTGGATGCATGTTTCAAATGAAGTGGAATTACACTGATCCTCTCTGAGAGGCGGCGGGGTGGAACCCGCACGAAATAGAGACATACTTCCACGTTCGCTGTCAGTCACGCCTCCGCTGCTCTTTATTTACCGAAAGAGTGAGCTGATGGGAAATCTGTCTTTTCGTTTCAAAGCACGCGAGCCCGTCCTCGGAAGCCGGGCGCACTCGGTGAGGTGGAGCGGGAACGCGGGCGGGATGGCGGCTGCAGCGTTAATTTACTGTAATGAGAAGCAGACAAGACGCCGTTGTTTTCAACCCTGCAGGCTACGGAGGCATGAATATGTAAATGGGGGCGGGACTTCCTCCCAACATCAATCAAAGTCGCCCTCTTATTTATTCAATTACTGCAGTCGATTTAACGTGAGCTGTTTGAATAATAGTTCAGATTTTGGCGCGGCATGACAAGATTCCAAGCATGTGGACAAATAAACACACCAAGGCCGAGGAAAATACGGAACATTATTCCTAGTGACCTAATCAAATCCCTCTGTCTTGGCACTTTAATTTTAATATTCATATTTAATAATATTCTGTCAGGGCCTCTTTTCATCTTTGAAAGGCCAAAACTGGACCGGATGACTGCGGTACTATTTAGAAAACCATTAGCCGGCTTCACACTAAAGTTACAGAAACAATTGTTTTGGCAGTACTTTCTTAAAACAGCAAAGCGCTCTGTCACATACACAATGATCTTTGGACGAGGTCGGGGGTCAGCAACCACATGCGGCTCTTTAGCGCCGCCCTAGTGGCTCCCTGGACCTCTTTCAGAGATGTGTGAAAATGGAAACCCTTGAACTCATCGTAGTTTGTTTACATGTACAACTTTCTCCGATGCTGCCACAGAAAGACGTGTTTTATGCCACTCCTTCTTTGTGTCGTTTTGTCCACCAAACGTTTTATGCTGTGCGTGAATGCACAAAAGTGAGCTTTGTTGATTTAATTGATTTGGTCAATCCATGACTGCAGGCTAAGCAATGCTAACTTGCTATTTAGGCTAACTGCATGTACACAGTGCATCATTATGCCTCGTTTGTAGCTATATTTGAGCTCATTTAATTTCCTTCACTTATGTCTTCTGTGTATTTAATTTATAGTTGCATGTCTCATGACACATTATCTGTATGAGATATTGGCTGCATTTCTCATTGTTTGTGTGCCATGTTGTTCCAGACCACAGCAAACGATACCCAGCTTGCAAAGATTGTAATAAATCCATTAGAAGAAGACAGCCTGACGTTTCCTTTAACTTGGGACACACACACATCTATACCTTTGGCCATTCTGAGCCAGTAATTTCCAGAAGTTATCTTACACTCTGGGAAGCCTCCATTTTACTAATGATTTCCAATGTTGCAAAAATGTGTAGAATAAAAAATTAAATGCATAATCTCTGTCAACAAAGATTTGCGTCAGTCTTGGATAGTAGGCTAATATAGCTAATAGAGACACTTACATCATGTGTTGCCTTCATTGTAACACTTATGTAAGACTTTTTTAAAGTCATTTTGATAGTAGGCTAATATAGCTAATATAGACACTTACATCATGTGTTGCCTTCATTATAAGACTTATATAAGGCATTTAATTTTTTGCGGCTCCAGACAGATTTTGTTTTTGTATTTTTGGTCCAATATGGCTAAATTGGCCCTAGTGTGTGAATGTTGTCTGTCTATCTGTATTGGCCCTGTGATGAGGTGGCGACTTGTCCAGGGTGTACCCTGCCTTCCGCCCGAATGCAGCTGAGATAGGCTCCAGCACCCCCCGTCACCCCAAAAGGGACAAGCGGTAGAAAATGGATGGATGGATGGATGGATGGCTCTTTCAACATTTTGGGTTGCCGACCACTGGACTAGGTTTTGCAGTAGGCCTTTAAAAATAGCACAACCCACCAGTCACATAGAATATATCTGACCAACGTTTTTGCCATTTGTCCTTAAAAACAGTAATTTTGACTAGTTTTGTTTCCCCTCATTAGTTCTTAAAAAAGAGCAGAGCACTCTTGATGTTTGACTAGAGTTCTTTGCTGCAGATCCCTAAAAACAACAGACCTTTTGACCAGTTTGTCCAGTTCATACTCAAAAACAGCTGAGTACTCCTGTTGTAAAGAGAATATGTTTTTAATGAATATTTAGGCCTACTATGCTACTGCATTTTTGATGTTGGTCATTACGATGGTACTTGGTGAAAAAAAGTTTGAGAACCAAAGATATAGAGGATCTTTTTGCTAGCTTTCACAGTTAATCATCAAAAATAGCAGAACACTCCTGTTACATAGAAGTCCTTTGACTTGTATTTTTCTGTTGGCCCTTAAAACAGCAGATTTTTATATTGTTTAAAAAGATCAGAGTACTCTTATTATAAATTTGCCGGGGGTTTTTGCAGTAAGTCTTTAAAAACAGCAGCATTCTCTTGTCATATACAGGTAGAGGAGTTTTGACAAGTTATTGTAAAAAAAACAACAAAAAAAACAGCAGAATTCCATGGTCATAAAGAGAATATTTTGACGAATTTTTCCAGTTGGTCTTTAAAAACCGCAGCGTGCTCCTGTTCTATAGAGGATCTTTTCACTAGTTATTGCAGTTAATCCGCGAAAACAGCAGAATGCTCCTTTCACATGCAACCCCTGGAAAAAAAAATGTGGAGTCACCTGCAGTCTGGAGGAATTTCATTTAATTTTGTAGACAATTAAACAAAACAGCAACTTTCTAGCTTTAAGAAACACTAAAATGTATCAAGAAAATAAATTGTGGAGGTCAGTAACAGTTTAATTTTGAGAGCAAACAGAATAGAAAATAGGGAATTGCTCAATTCTAAGGGAAAATATGGAATCACCCTGTGCATTTTTATTTACAAAGCTAACACCTGCATCAGATTAAATGTGTTTATTAGTCCTTAGATAACAATGAATGTTCACACTGTGGAGAGCTGTTGCACCAGGTGGACTGACATGAATCAGGGCTCCAACACGAGAGATGTTAAAACAATGAAGGTGATTATAAAACTTCTTCAAGAAGTTCAATCATCACATAAAGTCGCGAAAGATGTAGCTTGTTCACAGTCAGCTGTGTCTGAAATCTAGACCAAGTACAAACAACATGGGAAGGTTGAAAAAAGGCAAGCATGCTGGTAGACCAAGTTAAAACATCAAAGCTGTTATGGGTGTACAGGGGGAAGGAGACGGCACAGACGGGAGGGACGTCGTATTAGCTCCATTTATTTATTTATATATAAAATTATATATACATAAATAATAATATTAATAAACAAGAGTATGGAGTGTGACTAAACCAAACGGGGTGTGTATGTGTGCGACTATGTGTGTGAGTTTAACTGCTGTGTGCGAGACGCGGAAGTCCCGGAGGGGAAAAAGCAGGCTCGAAGGTCCATGAGACAGGCAGGTATTCGGGGGCGATAGCGAGGCATCAGAGTCTGTGTCCAGGCGAGAGGTCGAGATCCAAGAAGGCAAGGGAAAATCCACAGGGGGTCCAGGGAGACGAGGCACACAGCTCGGCGACAAGGAAGGGCGACAGGAGGTGTACTGAACAGGTAGCTATGTTCTGGCCCCGGATAGCAGGTTGAGCTGGCTTATGAAGGCAGGTCTCATCATCAGCTTCAGGTGTGTTGATTGCCGGTGAATGATTGCAGCTGCTTGCTGCAGCCGGACTGACACGCGCCTGGCGCGCTCCCGTAGGTGAGCCCAGCGCTGCGCCCAGGCCGTGACAAAAGCGTCGAGACAAAAACCTTAAACATGTCTTAAAAACAGAAAATGAACAGCGCAACAAATGAAAAAGAAATGGGCAGAAACTGGAGTCCCCGTCTGTGACAGAACTGTAAGAAACCACCTAAAGAAAATGGGATAAAAGCCGTTATTCACATTTTGGACACTTTTCTTATTTCATCAGTCGAAAGGATGTTTGGAGATGATGACATTATTTTCAAGATGATAATGCATCTTGCTTAGACCTGCTCAGAGGCCTTGTGGTTAGATTGTCGGCCCTGAGACTGGAAAGTCGTGAGTTCAAACCCTGGTTGAGTCATACCAAAGACTATGAAAATGGGACCCATTACCTCCCTGTTTGGCACTCAGCATTAAGGGTTGGAATTGGGGATTAAATCACCAAATGATTCCCGAGCGCGGCCACCGCTGCTGCTCACTGCTCCCCTCACCTCCCAGGGGGTGAACAAGGGGATGGGTCAAATGCAGAGGAGGATTTAACCACACCTAGTGTGTGTGTGACAATCGTTGGGACTTTAACTTTAACTTTAACTTTGCTATGGAGCAAAAACTGTAAACACATTTCTTGAATGTCCATCCATCCATCAATTTTCTACCGCTTATTCCCTTTTGGGGTGGCGGGGGACGCTGGAGCCTATCTCAACTACAATCGGGCGGAAGGCGGGGTACACCCTGGACAAGTCGCCACCTCATCGCAGGGCCAACACAGATAGACAGACAACATTCACTCTCACATCCACACACAAGGGCCAATTTAGTGTTGCCAATCAACTTATCCCCAGGTGCATGTTTTTGGAAGTGGGAGGAAGCCGGAGTACCCGGAGGAAACCCACGCAGTCACGGGGAGGACATGCAAACTCCACACAGAAAGATCCCGAGCCCGGGATTGAACCCAAGACTACTCAAGATCTTCGTATTGTGAGGCAGATGCACTAACCCCTTTGCCACCGTGCTGCCCTTCTTGAATGTCATAGCCTGCAAATAGTCAGGATATCAAACCAATTAAAAATCTGTGGTGGAAACTGAAGAAAATGGTTCATGACAAGACTCCAAAAAAGCAGGATTTTTTGGAATTCATTTTTGATGATTCCATAATTTTTTTTTTCCTCAAAACTGAATGACTTACTTTGCTTAATATATGAAACAGGAAACCGTTACTGACTACCACAATGTATTTTCTTTATTTCTTTTAATGATCCTTAAGGCCAGAAAAACAGACAAGTTTTTGCAAATGATCCTCAAAAACAGCAGAACTTGCCTTTCAGATAGAGCAGGGGTGTCAAACTCATTTTAGCTCAGGGGCCGCATGAAGGAAAGTCTGTGCACACGCGGGCCGGACTATTACAATCATGGCATTAAAACTAAAAAAAAAAAGACAACTTCAGATTGTTTTCTTTTTTTTTACTTTGGCCAAAAATAGAACAAACACATTCTCAAAATATTACAATGAAAATATAGAAAAAACCACCGGCAGCGGTAAAGGGGTGTCAAACTAGTTTTAGCTCAGGGGCCGCATGGAGGAAAATGTATTCCCAAGTGGGCCGGAATGGTAAAATCATGGCATGACAACTTAAAAACAAAGACAACTTCAGGTTGTTTTCTTTGTTTTACTTCGGCCAAAAATATACCAAGCACATTCTGAAAACGTACCAATCACAAATAATCCTCTGGACAAAACACTTCTAGTTTGTTGAAAATTCTGAAGAAATTGGTGCACTTTCAAAAACACAATGTCTGTGTGTCTACAAAGCCAGGATTAAACTTTAAGTCACAGTCTTTCTGGGATTGAACAAAAACACAACATGTAAACGTATAGGTATCAAATATCTCCTTTGTCATGTCCATGTATCAATCCAGTGCTAACTCAACAAACCGTAAGAAACAGAGGTCAAAACTATTCAAAAGGGTTAAGTTCACTTTTCTCGTGTTCGACAGACATTTTGGGGCAACGAAGGTGCCAAATGACGATGTGTTCAAAGCAGAAGACGTAAAACGGCAGGTTTTAAGTTCATGTGGGTCGAGGAGGAGGAGCCGCAGTCCCCCTTTACTGTGAACCTCTTGCTTGGCCCCGGTATATACCGTTTGCTTGCCTAACAGAATTGTTATTGTGACATCCAGTGGACATATTTAGAACAGCAGTTTATTTCGTTCCAAAAAAAAAGCAGCTCATTCTTATACTTGGCAAACTCATCACTTGGGCTGGAAAAAACCTGTTTGCCGGCCTGATGCGGCCCACGGGCCGTACGTTTGACACCCCTGGTTTAGATCCACGAAGGAAAGAAGAAAGTGAATGAATGTTTATTACTGAATACATTTGCATATGCATAAACATTTGTTTTCTTTTGTATTATTTTTTTTAATGAATTAAGTAACGTTTATGACAACCTTTTTCCAAAACACAATATAGAATGTGAGATATAACAGAATAATGCAGACATTCAGCATTTGTTTTCAAAACGGTTAAAAAAAAAGTGGGACCCCAAAAATTGACTGTGGGACCCATGAATTGATTAACGTGGACCCCGACTTAAACAAGTTGAAAAACTTATTCGGGTGTTACTGTTTAGTGGTTAATTGTACGGAATATGTACTGTACTGTGCAATCTACTAATAAAAGTTTCAATCAATCAAAAACCCCATTTTTATGACTTGATGGTGTCCCTGGAACCCCATTTTGAAAATTCCTAGCGCCAACACTGATGGAGTTTTGGTGCATGCAAAACAGCAGAGGCAGCTGTGGCCTGCGGACCGGTTCTATCCATCCATCCATCCATCCATTTTCTACCGCTTGTCTCTTTCACGGTTACGGGGGGTGCTGGAGCCTATTTAAGCTGCATACGGGCGGAAGGCGGGGTACACCCTGGACAAGTCGCCACCTGATCGCAGGGCCAACACAGATAGACAGACTATTACTAATCAAATATGATCCCGTGATAGATTATTCATCCGGCCCGCGGGCCTTGACTTTGACACACCTTGTATAGAGAATATTTTGACTATAATTTTTTGCTGTTGATCCCTAAAACAGCAGCTATGACTGTTTTCCAGTAGTTCTTTAAGAACAGCAGATTACTCCTGTTATTAAAGTTAAAAAAGTTAAAGTACCAATGATAGTCACACACACACTAGGTGTGACGAAATTATTCTCTGCATTTGACCCATCACCCTTGATCACCCCCTGGGAGGTGAGGGGAGCAGTGAGGAGCAGTGAGGAGCAGTGAGCAGCAGAGGTGGCCGCGCCTGGGAATCATTTTTGGTGATATAACCCCCAATTCCAACCCTTGATGCTGAGTGCCAAGCAGGGATGTAATGGGTCCCATTTTTATAGTCTTTGGTGTGACTCGGCCGGGGTTTGAACTCACAACCTACCGATCTCAGGACGGACCCTTTATACAGAATGTTTGACTTAAAGGCCTACTGAAACCCACTACTACCGACCACGCAGTCTGATAGTTTATATATCAATGATGAAATCTTAACATTGCAACACATGCCAATACGGCCGGGTTAGATTAGTAAAGTGCAATTTTAAATTTCACGCGAAATATCCCGCTGAAAACGTCTCGGTATGATGAAGTTTGCGCGTGACGTCACGGATTGTAGCGGACATTTTGGTGCACCATTGTGGCCAGCTATTAAGTCGTCTGTTTTCATCGCAAAATTCCACAGTATTCTGGACATCTGTGTTGGTGAATCTTTTGCAATTTGTTTAATGAACAATGGAGATAGCAAAGAAGAAAGTTGTAGGTGGGAAGCGGTGTATTAGTGGCCGGCTGCAGCAACACAAACACGAAGCCGGTGTTTCATTGTTTACATTCCCGAACGATGACAGTCAAGCTTTACCATTGGCCTGGGACAACAGAGACTATTACCAGGAGGACTTTGAGTTGGATACGGGGTACCGTGAGTACGCAGCTGCGGCTTCCAAACATTTGATCGCTTGCCCGTACGTGCGTGCCGCTATGTGCATGTCACGTACGTAACTTTGGGGAAATATATGTGCTGTATGAACTTTGCGGAAATGAACAGTACTTTGGGCTGTGGGATTGAGTGTGTTGTGCGGGTGTTTGATTTGTATTGGCGGGTTATATGGACGGGAGGGGGGAGGTGTTTGTTATGCGGGATTAATTTGTGGCATATTAAATATAAGCCTGGTTGTGTTGTGGCTAATAGAGTATATATATGTCTTGTGTTTATTTACTGTTTTAGTCATTCCCAGCTGAATATCAGGTCCCACCCGCCTCTCACAGCATCTTCCCTATCTGAATCGCTTCCACTGCCCTCTAGTGCTTCACTCTCACTTTCCTCATCCACGAATCTTTCATCCTCGCTCAAATTAATAGGGAAATTGTCGCTTTCTCGGTCCGAATCGCTCTCGCTGCTTGTGGCCATGATTGTAAACAATGTGCAGATGTGAGGAGCTCCACAACCTGTGACGTCATGCTACTTCCGGTACAGGCAAGGCTTTTTTATCAGCGACCAAAAGTTGCGAACTTCATCGTCAATGTTCTCTACTAAATCCTTTCAGCAAAAATATGGCAATATCGCGAAATGATCAAGTATGACACATAGAATGGATCTGCTATCCCCGTTTAAATAAGAAAATCTAATTTCATTAGGCCTTTAAGTTTATGCACTAGGTCCTTAAAAACACACAGTCTGACAGGAGCATTTTGAGTAGTTGTTTTTTTTGCCATTGGTCTTTTAAAAACCGCAGAACGCACCTGTCTAATAGAAAACATTAATGTTTTAAAGGCCCTACAACAAAAAGCATTGGAGTTTCCCTGTCATACAGAGGATGTCAGACTAGAGTCTAAATCCAACACCATATATGTACACAGCATGTTTTTTAAGCAGCACGAGTGTTTGACACTAACCTATGTGCTGCAGCGAACATAAACCAGACGCATCAGACTAGAGTGCTATTCTTGGCCGTCCACGCAGGTCAGCGCTGAAAAATAAATCAAGCAGCAGTTGTTAGTTAATGCAGTGATTGCTTTTTGATTTGTGGATCGTGGCTTCCTGTTCATATTTTCACAGAAGATAGTGGGTTTCTCTATAAAAGACACTATTTTGGCTGATGCTGCACACCTGTGGTTGTCCTCCTCTCTTTGTTTTCGTGTCATGCTGCTAACCTACAAACAAAACAACCTTAATTTGTTTATAAGGCCTGCTGTTGTTTGTTTAATGTGTTTATTAGCTGTGGTTGTATGACTTTATTTGCATTCCAGAAGCTGCCACAGCACTCCTGGCGACGCTGTTGAAATATTCATGTACAGTTTGGCACCCTGATTAGAAAGTAACACGGTTCTTCACTTTTTGTTGCATGCATTAATTATCCAAGAGCCGTCAAAGAAAGATCCAGCAGACAGTAAAATGTAAAAAAAAAAAAAAAAAAAAGTAAACATGATGGGTCAATACATTTATTTTGAATAAATATACAAAATGGTGATTTTTATTGACATACTTTACTGGAAACTTGAGCGCGAATAACACAAATTATTCACAAAGTATTTAATTCATGCAAATTTAACCGATCCCAGGGAATTACGTGCAGCCTCGCAACTTTGTCCAATGCATGCAACTTTATCGCAAACTTAGGCAAATCAGTGTCATTTTTTACCAATAAAACATGCATGTCAACGGTCTAATCAAAACGTATGTTTGATTTTTGTGTGGACGAAGCAGGACGTGCAACATGTACCAATATACACTATATTGCCAAAAGTATTTGGCCACCCATCCAAATGATCAGAATCAGGTGTCCTAATCACTTAAGCACTCAAGCACTTAGGCATGGAGACTGTTTCTACAAACATTTGTGAAAGAATGGGCCGCTCTCAGGAGCTCAGTGATTTCCAGCGTGGAACTGTCATAGGATGCCACCTGTGCAACAAATCCAGTCGTGAAATTTCCTCGCTCCTAAATATTCCAAAGTCAACTGTCGGCTTTATTATAAGAAAATGGAAGAGTTTGGGAACAACAGCAACTCAGCCACGTAAACTGACAGAGAGGGGTCAGCGGATGCTGAAGTGCATAGTGCAAAGAGGTTGCCGACTTTCTGCACAGTCAGCTGCTACAGAGCTCCAAACTTCATGTGACCTTCCAATTAGCCCACGTACAGTACGTAGAGAGCTTCATGGAATGGGTTTCCATGGCCGTGCAGCTGCGTCTAAGCCATACATCACCAAGTCCAATGCAAAGCGATGGATGCAGTGGTGTAAAGCATGTCGTCACTGGACTCTAGAGCAGTGGAGATGCGTTCTCTGGACTGATGAATCACGCTTTTCCATCTGGCAACCTGATGGACGAGTCTGGGTTTGGAGGTTGCCAGGAGAACGCTAAATTTCAGACTGCATTGTGCCGAGTGTGAAATTTGGTGGAGGAGGAATTATGTTGTGGGGTAGTTTTTCAGGAGTTGGGCTTTGCCCCTTAGTTCCAGTGAAAGGAACTTTGAATGCTCCAGGATACCAAAACATTTTGGACAATTCCATGCTCCCAACCTTGTGGGAACAGTTTGGAGCGGGCCCCTTCTTCTTCCAACATAACTGTGCACCAGTGCACAAAGCAATGTCTATAAAGACATGGATGACAGAGTCTGGTGTGGATGAACTTGACTGGCCTGCACAGGGTCCTGACCTGAACTCGATAGAACACCTTTGGGATGAATTAGAACGGAGACTGAGAGCCAGGCCTTCTCAACCAACATCAGTGTGTGACCTCACCAATGCGCTTTTGGAAGAATGGTGGAAAATTCCTATAAACACACTCCGCAACCTTGTGGACAGCCTTCCCAGAAGAGTTGAAGCTGTAATAGCTGCAAAAGGTGGACTGACATCATATTGAACCCTATGGGTTAGGAATGGTAAGGCACTTCAAGTTCATATTTGAGTCAAGGCAGGTGGCCAAATACTTTTGGCAATATAGTGTATCAACTCTTCATTGATCAAGCGACACAATTGTCGTCCTCCCGCGTATGTCAGGCCCATGGTGTGTTCCATTTGTACTGGGAAGTCAGAATTTGAACTGTAACGCCCTTCCAGGTTGGATTTCCGACTCGGAAAGTCCGAGCATTCTCACCACCACTGAGTTTGCTTCAAAAATGGCTGCTCTGCATGTAAACAAAATCTGCTTCTCTACTATCCGTTAATAGCACTTCGGATTAGTTTTTGTCACAGTAAACCAGCCATATAGAATGTGTTATTGTACGTTTATATATGGTAATGTCACTGTAGTGTAAACATTTATTTCAAGTGGCATTTACACTGTACATCGCTAGCAATACATGTTAGAGATGTTGACGTGTGATGATAATCACTCATCAGCGTTCATTTACTGACAACATTCATTGCTATAGTCTTCAACAGTTCACATATCACCTTAATATGCAGGTTAATGTGTTAAAACTAGGGCTGTCAAACGATTAAAATATTTAATCGCGATTAATTGCGTTGGTAATAGTTAACTCAAAATTAATCACGATTAATTAACAAAATATATAATTTTTTCGTCATTAATAAGTGTACCTTAGACCACTGGTCCCCAACCACCGGGCCGCGGCTGATTGGTACCGGGCCGCACAAGAAATTTAAAAAAATTAAAAATTAAAATAATATACACAATGTTTTTTTATTTTATTAAATCAACATAAAAAACACAATATATACATTATATAGCAATATAGATCAATACAGTCTGCAGGGATACAGTCCGTAAGCACACCTGATAGTATTTCTTTATGAAAAAAATAAAAAATAATAATACCCCCCTCCCCAGGGCCGTGGGACACATTTTCAAGCGTTGACCGGTCCGCAGTTACAAAAAGGTTGGGGACCACTGCCTTAGACAGATAATTTTTAAGTTTTTAATACCATGACTGGACAATTAATTTGCTTTAATGAAATGTTTTTGAACATGTTTTTTGAAACAGCTCAGTACAAAAAGGATATTAACACGTTTTAAAAGAGAATTAAAAAAAAAAAAATCTTGGTTGGTGTCTTACCATAATTGCTATTTTGTAGGAATACAGAATTTGTATTCCTGCTTAAGGAGCACTTGCACTTAGAGGAGAGGATCTACACTTCTATGTTTCGACAGCAGTTTCACGCAGTAATAACACAAAATGTGGATCGTTACGATCACGCTTCGGTTGTCAAAGACGTTGGGTGATAATTTTTCTACATTAATAAATGTTTTTGATATTCTTTCTTTCTTTCTTGAGTTTATTTGGAACATGAACACACTTACAGTATGATACATCACACAAATCTATATCATTTCACTTTACATCATGTCCGAAAAAGAGTAGGAAGAAGCAAAGCTTATTTAATCCTACCCCTTTCCCACTTCAGAGCGTTTACAAATATACAGAATCATTTACTGACCTTTTTATATAATAAAATAACATCTGTGAATTAGTATACACAACAGCTTTGTAATATGTAATGAATTAATTCAGTCATTATTAACATACTGAGATGAAGAATATCTTATTTTCAATAAGGTTGAAAGTATTTCTCATAATTCTTCTTCTTTGTACTTTGTAAGCACAATTATTTTGAACAACCTCTTAAAGTGGATTATATCAGTACATTGTTTAACTTCTTCACTTAATCAATTCCATAATTTAATTCCACATACAGTACATATTCTGTACTTTACATGTTGTACAATTTATAAGGAGTAGTAGTTCATTTTGGACTTGTTAAAAACAAAGCCAAAATAAAAAAGGCAATAATCTTGATAACATTACACTAAGGTACTGAAATAGAAACAAATATTTCCCAATGAAAACACATAAAAAATGAAAACCATTCATAATGGTTAGTTTTTTAATATCCAAAAAGGAGTGGAAATAAGTGAAACTTATTTATTGCCACCCCTCTATTTACTAAATCAAATAACTAGCTTTTTTATCATCATTATTATTATATACAATGATCAATTTACCAGTCATATTACTATACATCATCAATAATCTTTTACCCACTTTACTCTCTTTTCTTTGGCAAAAAAATATAGTACATAAGTACAACATACTATCAGGGGTGCTCATTACATCGATCACGATCTACCAGTCGATCACGATCTACCAGTCGATCACGGAGGGTGTGTCAGTCGATCCCCAGCCAGGCATTAAAAAAATAGTCCAAAAAATGAGCGATCATAAATCTTCACTATGACGTCACTTTCGTCACTTGATTGACATTCACGGCACCCGAGGGTCTTCTGAGATGACGCTGGCTGCTGCCAGCTCATTATTAAGAAAAAATTACCGACAGGAAGGCGAGAAACACTTTTTATTTCAACAGACTCTGGCGCCGTACCTGTCGTCAAAACTCCAAAGACCGACTGCACAGTTGCACAATAAAAGCGCTGCTTCATCCTGCCTGCACTAACAAAATAAGAGTCTCAGAAAGCTGGCGTGCACAAGCTAGCAAGCTACGGAGTTTGCCGCCAATGTACTTCTTGTAAAGTACAAAGGAGTACGGACGCTGGACAAATAAGATGCCAAAAACCAACCACTTTCATGTGGTATTGGACAGAAAGGAGGACTTTTTTTCTCCTCCATTTGAAAATGCGGACGTTATCAGCACTACTGTCTGATTCCAATCAATGCAAGTCATCAGAATCAGGTAATACACCAACTTATATTCTTGTCTTCATGAAAGAAAGGAATCTATATGTGTTAAACATGCTTGTATTATCATTAAACACCTTTAACTTGTTAACAATATTAACTACATGTGTTAAACATGCTTGTATTATCATCAAACACCTTTAACTTGTTAACAATATTAACTATATGTATTAAACATTCTTGTATTCTCATTAAAAACCTTTAATTTATTAACAATATTAACTATATGTGTTAAACATGCTTGCATTATCATTAAACACTTTTAACTTGTTAACAAAAACATATATTTCATAAATAAGTAAATATAAATTATATATATGAATGAGGTAGATCCCCGCGACTTGATCAATTGAAAAGTAGCTTGCCTGCAGAAAAAGTGTGAGCACCCCTGCTGTATATAGTCACATGAATACAAGTACTAATTGATGGTAATGCCAACCATCCGTCCATTTTCTACTGCTTGTCCCTTTCAGGGTGGTGGGGGGTGCTGGAGCCTAGCTCAGCTGCATTCGGGCGGAAGGCGCCGTACACCCTGGACAAGTAACCACTCAAATATCCATCCATCCATCCATCCATCCATCCATTTTCTACCGCTTGTCCCTTTTGTGGTGGCAGGGGTGCGGGAGCCTATCTCAGCTGCATTCGGGCGGTAGGCGGGGTACACCCTGCACAAGTAACTACCCAAATATTTAGAATAATAATAATAATGCAGCTGAGATAGGCTCCAGCACCCCTGCCACCCCAAGAGGGACAAGCAGTAGAAAATGGATGGATAATAATGTAAACACGTGGTGATTGTTAGAAACCCTTGTTCTTGTACGTATTGAAAATCATGTTTTTGTATCGATTTTTTTTAAACAAAATTAAGGTTGGGCATTCTTTCCGTAGTTTAACCCCAAATATTGAAACACAAAAGCTTCTTCATGTTGTGCATACATTTGAAATTTTAAGATTTGAATTACCCCTTAAATTATAAACTCCTTCCCTTTCAGTGACAAACCTTTGCACATTCCCAGGCAGTGCATTGTAGTTTTTTTGCTGTGTCTGTAATTTGTACTGTTTGTAGTTCTACACGATCTTTACATTTCAATAGTTTTGAATGTAAGAAAAATGTATTTGTGTGATCACTATATCCTGCCTTACGAATGACCCTTCTGGCGTTCTTCTGCAGGGTGATGAGTGGATACCGTGTGCTAATGGAATTATAGCCCCAAAATTCTGCACAGTAGTGCAAGTTAATGGCATTCTTATCTCTGCATGACAGTGTTTTAACCCTCTCTACCTACTTGTTAATAAAATTAAATATTTAGCCTGTTAAACATTCTGCAATTGCAGACTATCTATCAGAACAGGTTATAAATGAATATACTACAGCCATGGTAATATTCTGTTTTGAACTGTAATTACTCAATGTGGGCTGCAGAGGGCAGTGGCAGGCATGCCTGCACTATTAGACCTAGTCTCAGTGGTAGCGAAGAAATGCTAAATGGTCAACGGGTTAAACTTGTATAGAGCTTTTCTACCTTCAAGGTACTCAAAGCGCTTTGACACTATTTCCACATTCACCCATTCACACACAGATGGCGGGAGCTGCCATGCAAGGCCCTAACCACGACTGATTGATTGATTGAAACTTTTATTAGTAGATTGCACATTACAGTACATATTCTGTACAATTGACCACTAAATGGTAACACCCGAATAAGTTTTTTAATTTGTTCAAGTCGGGGTCCACGTAAATCAATTCATGGTAACGACCCATCAGGGGTGAAGTGTCTTGCTCAAGGACACAACAGACGTGACGAGGTTGGTAGATGGTGGGGTTCGAACCAGGAACCCTCAGGTTGCTGGCACGGCCACTCCCGACAGCGCCACGCCGTCCCCAAGAAGAAGCGAGATTGTTCAAAGACAATCTTCCGTCATTATCGGCGCTGCCATTATCCATCCATTTTCTATCGCTTGTCCCTTTCGGGGTTGCGGTGGGGGGAGGGGTGCGGGGTGCGGGAGCCTATCTCAGACAAAAGACTCAATTTCAATCTGCCAAAAAAAATATATTTAAAGGCCTACTGAAACCCACTACTACCGACCACGCAGTCTGATAGTTTATATATCAATGATGAAATCTTAACATTGCAACACATGCCAATACGGCAGGGTTAACTTATAAAGTGCAATTTTAAATTTCCCGCGAAACTTCCGGTTGAAAACGTCTATGTATGATGACGTATGCGCGTGACGTCAATCGTTGAAACGGAAGTATTCGGACACCATTGTATCCAATACAAAAAGCTCTGTTTTCATCGCAAAATTCCACAGTATTCTGGACATCTGTGTTGGTGAATCTTTTGCAATTTGTTTAATGAACAATGAAGACTGCAAAGAAGAAAGCTGTAGGTGGGATCTGTGTATTAGCGGCTGGCTGCAGCAACACAACCAGGAGGACTTTGACTTGGATAGCAGACGCGCTATCCGACGCTAGCCGCCGACCGTATCGATGATCGGGTGAAGTCCTTCGTCGCTCCGTCGATCGCTGGAACGCAGGTGAGCACGGGTGTTGATGAGCAGATGAGGGCTGGCGTAGGTGGATAGATAATGTTTTTAGCATAGCTCTGTGAGGTCCCGTAGCTAAGTTAGCTTCAATGGCGTCGTTAGCAACAGCATTGTTAAAGGCCTACTGAAATGATTTTTTTTTATTTAAACGGGAATAGCAGATCCATTCTATGTGTCATACTTCATCATTTCGCGATATTGCCATATTTTTGCTGAAAGGATTTAGTAGAGAAAATCGACGATAAAGTTCGCAAGTTTTGCTCGCTGATAAAAAAAGCCTTGCCTGTACCGGAAGTAGCGTGACGTCAGAGGAGGTAATATCCTCACAATTTTCCTTTGTTTACAATGCAGCGAGAGAGATTCGGACCGAGAAAGTGACGATTACCCCATTAATTTGAGCGAGGATGAAAGATTCGTAGATGAGGAACGTTACAGTGAAGGACTTGAGAGGCAGTGATGGACGTATCTTTTTTCGCTCTAACCGTAACTTAGGTACAAGCTGGCTCATTGGATTCCACACTCTCCTTTTTCTATTGTGGATCACGGATTTGTATTTTAAACCACCTCGGATACTATATCCTCTTGAAAATGAGAGTCGAGCACGCAAAATGGACATTTAAAGTGACTTTTATCTCCAAGACAATACATCGGTGACACACTTAGCTACTGAGCTAACGTGATAGCATCGTTCTCAAATGAAGATAGAAAAAAATAAAATAAATCCCTGACTGGAAGGATAGACAGAAGATCAACAATACTATTAAACCATCTACATGTAACTACACGGTTAAAAATTCTCAGCCTGGTAAGGCTTAACTATGCTGTTGCTAACGACGCTAAGGCTAATTTAGCAACTAAGCAACCGGACCTCACAGAACTATGTACTCTCTCCTTTTTCTATTGTGGATCACGGATTTGTATTTTAAACCACCTCGGATACTATATCCTCTTGAAAATGAGAGTCGAGCACGCGAAATGGACATTTAAAGTGACTTTTATCTCCAAGACAATACATCGGTGACACACTTAGCTACTGAGCTAACGTGATAGCATCGTTCTCAAATGAAGATAGAAACAAAATAAATAAATCCCTGACTGGAAGGATAGACAGAAGATCAACAATACTATTAAACCATGTACATGTAACTACACGGTTAAAAATTCTCAGCCTGGTAAGGCTTAACAATGCTGTTGCTAACGACGCTAAGGCTAATTTAGCAACTCAGCAACTGGACCTCACAGAACTATGAGAAAAACATTAGCGCTCCACCTACGCCAGCCAGCCCTCATCTTCCCATCAACAGCCGTGCTCACCTGCGTTCCAGCGATCAACGGCGCGACGAAGGACTTCATCCGTGGGTTTGGCGGCAAGCTTCGGCTAGGCGTCTGCTATCAGGGTAAGTAGTCCTTGTTGTGTTGCTGTAAGTATTGTACTTAACCGCTAAGACACCGATCGATCCCACCTACAACGTTCTTCTTTGCAGCCTCCATTGTTCATTAAACAAATTGCAAAAGATTCACCAACACAGATGTCCAGAATACTGTGGAATTTTGTCGAAGAAAACAAGAGGTTTTTGTATCGGGTCCGATGGGGTCCAACCACTTCTGTGGATTTTGTGACGTCACGCGCATAAATCATATCCAAAGGAGTTTTTCAACCGGAAGTGTGGCAGGAATTTTAAAATTGCACTTTATAAGTTAACCCGGCCGTATTGGCATGTGTTTCAATGTTAAGATTTCATCATTGATTTATAAACTATCAGACTGCGTGGTCGGTAGTAGTGGCTTTCAGTAGGCCTTTAAGCTTCGCCAGGCTGGAAAGCATTAACCGTGTAGTTACAGGTCCATGGTTTAATAGTATTGTTGATTTTCTGTCTATCCTTCCAGTCAGGGGTTTATTTATTTTGTTTCTATCTGCAGTTAAGCCCAATGCTATCACGTTAGCTCCGTAGCTAAAGTGCTTCGCCGATGTATTGTCGTGGAGATAAAAGTCACTGTGAATGTCCATTTCGCGTTCTCGACTCTCATTTTCAAGAGGATATAGTATCCGAGGTGGTTTAAAATACAAATCCGTGATCCACAATAGAAAAAGGAGAAAATGTGGAATCCAATGAGCCCTTGTACCTAAGTTACGGTCAGAGCGAAAAAAGATACGTCCTGCACTGCACTCTAGTCCTTCACTCTCACGTTCCTCATCCACAAATCTTTCATCCTCGCTCAAATTAATGGGGTAATCGTCGCTTTCTCGGTCCGAATCGCTCTCGCTGCTGGTGTAAACAATGGGGAAATGTGAGGAGCCTTTCAACTTGCGACGTCACGCTACTTCCGGTACAGGCAAGGCTTTTTTTTATCAGAGACCAAAAGTTGCAAACTTTATCGTCTATGTTCTCTACTAAATCCTTTCAGCAAAAATATGGCAATATCGCGAAATGATCAAGTATGACACATAGAATGGATCTGCTATCCCCGTTTAAAAGAAAAAAATCATTTCAGTAGGCCTTTAAGTAAAAATATCACAGAATAACAGAATAGAATGATTGTATTGTAAGACGATTTTTCGTTGTTTTGTTTGTTAGACCGGATGTGAAGTGTAGCGCTATTATTGTGAAGCCGCCAACCGGACATGTATGGTTGGTATGAAATAAGACTTGACATATTTTGACAAAAATCCATAAGCTCTCCCTTTCTTTGTGCAGTTCTGCCAGCTATTTTCGAGCCTGTGGCTCAACAGTTACCATTACACATTCCCCCTAAACTACGGAACAGGCCGAGGGTCAAAAACATTAATCACGCATTTAAAAAAATGATTGCCGTTAAAGGAACGTATAGTTAACGTGTTATTATCGCGTTAACTTTGACAGCCCTAGTTAAAACATAAATGGACGAGCACTTTGCAAGCGTAAACCGACAGAGCAGACAGCGGACAATAAGGAAGCCTTTGGTGGTATTTCTTTCTGTAATTAAATGAACTATTACTACAGCTAAAGGTGCCATATTTCAAATGGTACTGCAATCACGGTCAACATTCTGTAGTCCCCTCCCACTCTCCATGACTGAGGTTGCCAGATAAGCAGCCGAATCCTACTCCAAGGAACTTCAAATGGCAATCGACGAGTCCTACGCTGTAGGTTTCTCTTCTTTATGCTTCTTGCAAGATGCTTTACTAAGTAATTATGCCACATTTTACTGATGCCGTTTAGCCAAATGTATTTGTAAAGCTACGCAGCAATATTTTTGTCGGGAGTCGGGACAGATTGTTGGCTTTACCCTGCTAAAATGTCTAGTTTGACCGCATGGACCACCATCGAAATAATTATATATAATATATTATATATTGCATTGGCCTACTTTGATGGCAAGCCAAGGCCAACAGTAAAATTACCGCCACATTTCGTTCAGCATAACCCCATGTTGCATCCAACCTGACGCACTGCATTCGCTTCCATGTACGCACATCACCATCTTTCAGTGCAGAGTGCGATTCTATGAGGCAACCCACTTTACGCAAAAATCATATGCACAAATCAATACACAAAATAGAAAATCATTACATTTAAAGGCCTACTGAAAGCCACTACTACCGACCACGCAGTCTGATAGTTTATATATCAATGATGAAATCTTAACATTGCAACACATGCCAATACGGCCGGGTTAACTTATAAAGTGCAATTTAAAATTTCCCGGGAAACTTCCGCTTGAAAACGTCTAGGTATGATGACGTTTGCGCGTGACGTCAATGGTTGAAGAGGAAGTATTGGGACACATTGTATCCCAATACAAACAGCTCTGTTTTCATCGCAAAATTCCACAGTATTCTGGACATCTGTGTTGGTGAATCTTTTGCAATTTGTTTAATGAACAATGGAGACTGCAAAGAAGAAAGCTGTAGGTGGGATCGGTGTATTAGCGGCTGGCTGCAGCAACACAACCAGGAGGACTTTGAGTTGGATAGCAGACGCGCTATCCGACGCTAGCCGCCAACCGCATCGTGTGGTTACAGGTCCAGTGTTTGGTTCGGTGTCTCCTGATAGTAGTATTGTTGATCTTCTGTCTATCCTTCCAGTCAGGGGCTTATTTCTTTTGTTTCTATCTGCATTTAAGCACGATGCTATCACGTTAGCTCCGTAGCTAAAGTGCTTCACCGATGTATTGTCGTGGAGATAAAAGTCACTGTGAATGTCCATTTCGCGTTCTCGACTCTCATTTTCAAGAGGATATAGTATCCGAGGTGGTTTAAAATACAAATCCGTGATCCACAATAGAAAAAGGAGAAAGTGTGAAATCCAATGAGCCATTGTACCTAAGTTACAGTCAGAGCGAAAAAATATACGTCCTGCACTGCACTCTAGTCCTTCACTCTCACGTTCCTCATCCACGAATCTTTCATCCTCGCTCAAATTAATGGGGTAATCGTTGCTTTCTCGGTCCGAATCGCTCTCGCTGCTGGTGTAAACAATGGGGAAATGAGAGGAGCCCTTCAACCTGCGACATCACGCTACTTCCGGTACAGGCAAGGCTTTTTTTTATCATCGACCAAAAGTCGCGAACTTTATCGTCGATGTTCTCTACTAAATCCTTTCAGCAAAAATATGGCAATATCGCGAAATGATCAAGTATGACACATAGAATGGATCTGCTATCCCCGTTTAAATTTAAAAAAATTCATTTCAGTAGGCCTTTAATGCTTTATATTGTGCCAAGCAAATACCACTCCATATGTGCCTGATGCAAGTACAGTACCAGAAACCGCAATTAGCTGTGCTAATGTTGGAACGCATTTCCTCAGCGTATCAGCATATTGAGAACGAAATAGGCACTGACACTACCCATTGACCGGGCTCGCATGCTAAGCTAAACTAGTGTGATGGTGCTTTGAACCTAAGCATTCATTGCAGGAACATACTAGCTTTGTTAGACAAGGTCATAGACTGTATTGGACAATATAGTTTACATACGAAATGTCCATTTCCATTTATTACAAGTAATAAGAAAACGTAAATGCCTGACTTACCTATCAGGGAGGAAATTATCAAGTTTGG
>NC_084744.1:17295084-17362584 GCF_033978785.1 Entelurus aequoreus | reverse complement strand
ACCAAAAAGACGAGGACCTGAGGAATGAATAGCGCATAGGAAAACAAAAATAAACGCTCACATCTTGGAGGCACATGTGTTGGCTGGACCACAAGCAGAGTTCCAGCGAGACGGATACATTTGTTTTTGACAAAAAGAAGTCTGCTTTGGTCCCAGGAAGCCTGCAGATGACAGTCAGAGGCCTTGTCTTCATCAGCGACACCTCCTTAGAGCCAACGCTGGGACGTTAACGAGGCTGCAGCGCGAACAAGGACGCGTAGAAAAAAAAGTGTGTTAATCGTGGGGTAGAACAATGATAGGACAGCACGGTTTGAACATGTCGCCTTGGTGGAAAACGGTCCAGAAGCTGTGGAATTTCATGCTGCGTTCACACGTCACATTCACATGTTATTACCTGCCATGTTGTGAGTGGAAAAACACCAGTGATGACGTCACTATTGTTGACTAGAGATGTCTGATAATGGCTTTTTTGCCGATATCCGATATTCTGATATTGTTCAACTCTTAATTACCGATTCCGATATCAACCGATACGTGGAATTAACACATTATTATGCCTAATTTTGTTGTGATGCCCCGCTGGATGCATTAAACAATGTAACAAGGTTTTCCAAAATAAAATCAACTCAATTTATGGAAAAAAATGCCAACATGGCACTGCCATATTTATTATTGAAGTCACAAAGTGCATTATTTATTTTAACATGCCTCAAAACAGCAGCTTGGAATTTGGGACATGCTCTCCTTGAGAGAGCATAAAGAGGTTGAGGGGGTTAGGGGCTAGCAGGGGGGTGTATATTGTAGTGTCCCGGAAGAGTTAGTGCTGCAAGGGGTTCTGGGTATTTGTTCTGTTGTGTTACGGTGCGGATGTTCCCCCGAAATGTGATTGTCATTCTTTTTTGGTGTGGGTTCACAGTGTGGTGCATATTTGTAACAGTGTTAAAGTTGTTTATACGGCTACCCTCAGTGTGACCTGTATGGCTGTTGAATAAGTATGCGTTGCATTCACTTGTGTGTGTGAAAAGCCGTAGGTATTATGTGATTGGGCCGGCACGCAAAGGCAGTGCCTTTAAGGTTTATTGGCGCTGTGTACTTCTCTTTAGTCCGTGTACCACTCCGTACAGCGGCGTTTTAAAAAGTCATAAATTTCACTTTTTTGAAACCGATACCGATAATTTCCGATACCACATTTCAAAGCATTTATTGGCCGATAATATCGGCATTCCGATATTATCGGACATCTCTATTGTTGACAACTTTTATTGTCGATATTTGTCGAGAATGTTGAAGAATCACTGCACAACCCATCTCAAGTGTGTCATAACCTGTCACAGCAGGGCATGTCTCGTTTTGTGTTGGTTATAGCACTCCTACGTTTAGTGGCTTTTCGTTGCTAGGAGCGCTGATTGATCACACCTGCTGCTGACTGGTGATTCAGACACTCATCTGTCGCTGGTTACAAGTCAGAGAGCTATTTATGGAAGTCCCGCTGTCCAGTCGGCACGGAATTATTGTTCGCTTAATGCAACATTTATTATGAACATTTTCATGTTTGTCATGATATGCTAAGTTTTGACTTGGGCTGGAGTCAGCAACCTGCGACTCTGGAGCCGCATGCGGCTCTTTAGTGCTGCCCTAGTGGCACTCTGGACCTTTTTAAAAAAGGATTGAAAATTGGAAAAGATGGGGGGGGGGGGAAATATAATTTTTTGTTTTAGTATGTTTTTTGTTTGAGAACAAACCTGACACAAACCTTCCCAATTGTTAAAAAGCCCACTGTTGAATATGTTTGTGTGTATGCTTCACTGATGAGAGTATTTGGTGAACATTGTTTTGTCCTACTAATTTCGGTGGTTCTTGAACTCACCATAGTGTGGACTGTGACGCAACAGTTTGTTTACATGTAAAATCTTCCACTCCTTCTTTGTCTCATTTTGTCCACCAAAAGTTTAATGCCGTGCGTGAATGCACAAAGGTGCGCTTTATTGATTGTATTGACTTGTTGGAGTGCTAATCAGGCATATTTGGTCAGTGCATGACTGCAAGCTAATCGATGCTAACATGCTATTTATGCTAGCTGTATGTACATATTGCATCATTATGCCTCATTTGTAGGTATATTTGAGCTCATTTAATATGCTTTACTTTTATCCTCTTTGTATATAATTTATATTTGCACGTCTCATGACACATTATCTGTATGTAATATTGGCTGCATTTCAGATAGTTGTTTGTGTGCCATGTTGTTTGAGGTCGGTAAGCACAACCAGAATTAATCCATACATTAGGCACACCAGGTTGTAAGGTGCGCTGTCGATTCTGGAGAAAATTCGCGTGTTTTAAGATTTAAGTGCGCCTTATAGGGTTGTACTGTATACCGGTATTAGTATAGTACTGCGATACCATTGAATCATTATCGGTACTATACCGCCTCTGAAAAGTAAGCAGATATTAACAGTAAATTAACAAGTAGATTAATAATTCATTTCCTACCACTTGTCCTTAATAATGTTGACAAAATAATAGAATTGAAAATGACACAATATGTTACTGCATATGTCAGCAGACTAAATTAGGAGCCTTTGTTTGCTTACTTACTACTAAAAGACAAGTTGTCTTGTATGTTCACTATTTTATTTAAGGACAAACTTGCAATAAGAAAAATATGTTTAATGCACCCTAAGATTTTTTGTTAAAATAAAGCCAATAATGCAATTTTTTGTTGTCCCCTTTATTTAGAAAAGTACCGAAAAGCCTCTAAATAATTTTGGTACCGGTACCAAAAATTGGTATCGGGACAACATTAGCGCCTTTTAGTGCAAAAAATACGGTACAAATATTGGGGTCTTTTCTTAAGCTCATTTCAATTGGTGAGTAATCATCTGTGTTTAATCATGATTAATCAAAATTACAAAATGTGATTAATCTGATTTAAAAAAAAAAGATGGTTTGACAAACCTACAAATAATATATTGCAAGAACAATTTTAATGGCGAATCGATTCCGAATCGAATAGTCATGCCCAAAATGGGAATCAAATTGAATCATGAGGTTTTTATTGCTTTACTAGAAAGTATGGTCAATAATTACTTTGCAGTTATTTTTAGGCGTCGCCTTTGGCTGTTGCTATCAAGTTTGTTTCAGATTCTTGCACGCCAGCAGCTACGGTCTTTGCGAGCGACTGATGCGGTTCACACTTTGGTTATGAGACACAGAAATCTGCTGTTAAAAAAATAAATAAAACCGTTTCACATGAAAGCAAATATGTATAATTCTCAGAGTCCTCACAGTGAGCGCATATCAAACTTGTCGTACCTTATTCGATTTGCTGCGCTACGCATTCAATTTGCATGTGTTGAAAACCTCGGTGGCTACTATGAGCCGCAAAAAAAAAACGTTATAGCGATCGTGTATCAGAAGTGCGGCCTGATCGTTGCCATGTGCCACTGAAACACACGTTTTCGAGGCCTTTAAGTTTCCATGGCGACGCCAAAAGAGCAATACATGACTTCATTTTCAGCATCTCCTAACTTGCATGACATGTAATTTATCATCACTCTTACAAGCCGCCGTGTAACTCTATTACCTATTACCGTTATTTTACCGTATCGTGTCCTCAGTCCAACCCCAAAGTGTGTCAGGCATGCACACATGTATGTACTTACGCACACATCATAAGAATATGGAAAATCCTTTTCAGCGCTGACCAAGCACATCTTTCAACACCCTGGGCATCGTAAATGTAGCATTTTCTTTGCACCATCTTATAAGGGAATAAGTAATATCATGCCGCCCTTCAGAGAAAGGGTTCTTAAACTTTTTGACCTCAAGGCCCAACTTTTCCTCTACAGTGGGCCTCGGGGCCCACTAAAATATTAACACAGAAATAGTCATCTTACTCTTGATTTAATTGCATTCAATAATTACTAGGGGTGTGGGAAAAAATCGATTCAAATTCGAATCGCGATTCTCATTTTTTTAAAATCGATTTTTTATTATTATTATTTATTTTTATTTATTTATTTTTTTAGTTATTATTATTATTATTTATTTATTAAATTATTTTTTTAATTTTTTTATTTTTTTTAAATTAATCAATCCAACAAAACAATACACAGCAATACCATAACAATGCAATCCAATTCCAAAACCAAACCCGACCCAGCAACACTCAGAACTGCAATAAACAGAGCAATTGAGAGGAGACACAAACACGACACAGAACAAACCAAAAGTAGTGAAACAAAAATGAATATTATCAACAACAGTATCAATATTAGTTACAATTTCAACATACCAGTGATTAAAAATCCCTAATTGACATTATCATTAGACATTTATAAAAATAAAATAAAAAAAAGAACAATAGTGTCACAGTGGCTTACACTTGCATCGCATCTCATAAGCTTGACAACACACTGTGTCCAATATTTTCACAAAGATAAAATAAGTCATATTTTTGGTTCATTTAGTAGTTAAAACAAATTTCCATTATTGCAATCAGTTGATAAAACATTGTCCTTTACAATTATAAAAGCTTTTTACAAAAATCTACTACTCTGCTTGCATGTCAGCAGACTGGGGTAGATCCTGCTGAAATCCTATGTATTCAATGAATAGAGAATCGTTCTGAATCGAGAAAATATCGTTTTTGAATCGAGAATCGCGTTGAATCGCAAAAAATCGATTTTGAATCGAATCGTGGGACACCCAAAGATTCGCAGCCCTAATATATATGGTTACTTTTTCTTTTAACATGGTTCGAGCTACACTTCTGTTAAAATGTAATAATCGAACTATTAATACTTTACATTAGTTTTGGTTGATACAATGGGTATCGATCAGTGGTGGGCCGTACATTTCACACCTCGGCCTTCAGTGATGTACTATTTTGTTCGACTTTGATAAACACCTCTTATAATATCCTAATTTATGTCAGCACACGACCACGGCTGGAGAAATACTATACAGAAACACACGTGCGCGCTACTGGGCAATGAATCACCTCAATAGTGTACATTTTAAAATCAATAAACCCGCATCAACAATTAAAACGTATCTCTACGTGGTACTTTCAAAAATACAAATAATAATAAAACCATACTAAACATGAAAAGATAAAGAAATAAAATATTTGAACTCACATTTTGTTAAGTTAAAGTACCAACGATTGTCACACACACACTAGGTGTGGTGAAATGTGTCCTCTGCATTTGACCCATCCCCTTGTCCACCCCCTGGGAGGTGAGGGGAGATCTGAGCAGCAGCGGTGGCCGCGCAAGGGAATCATTTTTGGTGATTTAACCCCCAATTCCAACCCTTAATGCTGAGTGCCAAGCAGGGAGGTAATGGGTCCCATTTTTATAGTCTTTGGGCCGGGGTTTGAACTCACAACCTACCAATCTCAGAGCGGACACTGTGACCACTCGGCCACTGGTGGTTGCAGCACACATCGGAAGCCATAACTGCTCATAATTGGTTGATTCGATTGAAAGTGGCTGACAAACCATTTCACCGGCTGGGACAGGTTAGCAAGTTCGGGGGTCGGCCGACCTCGTCTCACAAGATGTAGCTTCTCTTGAAATGTCCTTCCTGAGAATGGCCTTGCAAGTTTATATCTGCGACCTAATCAACGTTTTGATCTCCTTCGGCTACCGTGTATTAAAATAGTGAGTGGATTCCTCTGTTAGTGTGGCTTCGGTCCTGCTCTTGCAAGTCACAACTTGTGAGTATCCAATCAGAGGAGGCGTCAAGGCCATGTGCAAGGGTTGGACGTGTGGCTACTTAGGAGGGCTACTGTCAACGACCTGTGATCTGATTGGCTATCGCAACTGTCTATCAACTGTTTGCGACCCATTCACCTACACTGTACAGATGCTGCTTTGTTGATATATTTAGGGAAAGAAAATTGAAAATTCACTTTTAACAATTTATGATCATGATTTATGTTCGGCCACCACTGGTGCCGATCCGATATCAGTAGGTAGTCAGAGGGGCAGTATTGGTCATAGCAATGCTGATACTTTAACTATTCAAGATCATTGAATTATTTAGGGCAGCACGGTGGAACAGGGGCTAGTGCGTCTGCCTCACAATACAAAAGTGCTGGGTGCGATCCTGCACTCTGGATCTTTCTGTGTGGAGTTTGCATGTTCTCCCCGTGAAATGTTCTCCCCGTGACCTCCGGTTACTCGGCTTCCTCCCACCTCCAAAGACATGCACCTGGGGATAAGTTGATTGGCAACACTAAATTGGCCCTAGTGTGTGAATGTGAGTGTGAATGTTGTCTGTCTATCTGTGTTGGCTCTGCGATGAGGTGTGGCTCCCTGGATCGTGCATTATCACGATATAACGCTAGTATTAAAAGCTCTATCGTCAAGAATGTGTATAATTGATATCGTTTTATCGTGCAGTCTTAATTGGTACATGGCGTCTCTTAGAGATGAGGCCATTATCATTGGCGGATGTATCGTATCTCTGTACGGTTTCACTTTCCATAATGCAGCCTTTGATACCAAGGACCCATTCACATAACAAAGCATCTCTCCAGCTCCATCTTTGGGAAAATCAGGCATTTTTTCTTCTTAAAAAAAAAAAAATGTTTAGCCCCCCTCCCGGAAAAGATGTTTCTATGATCATATCTGAAGTCACCTAATGTGCAATCCATCTGCACTTGGCTCATGTGGAGGAAATGTGCAGATTCCTAATAATCAGTACCTGAACTGATCAATCAGCAGCTTGGAGTTTTGGGCGAAAAAGGGTGAAAGGATATCAGCCGTTCATTACACTCACTCTAATGTGATGAATCATCGAGGATCGTAAAAAAAAAGGGAGCAACTGCTTCGACAGACACTAAAGTTAACGAGACGTCGCTCACACACTCTTCCCCCTTCCAAATAGCTGCCCGCCCCTTATTTGATGGCGATGAATTGGAAGTTCTCTTGTAACGTTGTGGCTATTTTCAAACCCGCCTTCTAACCTTTTGTGGCCACCTACATTATTTCCAGAGATTTCTTCTGGATAACTTTCTCGACTGCACTCCTCATCCTCACCCATCATTTTAATGAGTTGTTAGGTCATTCCGTCAGATTTATTACTTTCTCAGACGTTAGCGCGTTGGCTGGCTCAGCTCTTCGCCACACACACACAGGATGTTGTCGCGCTAATTGCCTTGTTTACTTCTGTTTGCAGACTTTATGTCATGTATTTTGATGTGTCATCAATAAGGACACCTCGTCAGTGTTTCCTCTACCATTATATGGGAGGGTTTTCAAGTTCATTGCATTTTTTTTTTTTATGTACCGTATTTTCCCGACTGGAAGGTGCACTTAAAATCCTTTTTTTCCCTCAAAACTCGACAATGCGCCTTATAACCCGGTGCACCTGATGTAAGGAATACGTTTGGTTGAGCTTACCCACCTTGGAGCAATTTTTATGTGTATATATATATATATATATATATATATATATATATATATATATATATATATATATATATATATATATATATATATATATATATATATATATATATATATATTATATATATATATATATATATATATATATATATATATATATATATATACATATATATGCGTATACATATATATATATATATATATATATATATATATATATATATATATATATATATATATATATATATATATATATATATATATATATACATATATACATACACTACCGTTCAAAAGTTTGGGGTCACATTGAAATGTCCTTATTTTTAAAGGAAAAGCACTGTACTTTTCAATGAAGTTAACTTTAAACTAGTCTTAACTTTAAAGAAATACACTCTATACATTGCTAATGTGGTAAATGACTATTCTAGCTGCAAATGTCTGGTTTTTGGTGCAATATCTACATAGGTGTATAGAGGCCCATGTCCAGCAACTATCACTCCAGTGTTCTAATGGTACAATGTGTTTGCTCATTGGCTCAGAAGGCTAATTGATGATTAGAAAACCCTTGTGCAATCATGTTCACACATCTGAAAACAGTTTAGTTCGTTACAGAAGCTACAAAACTGACCTTCCTTTGAGCAGATTGAGTTTCTGGAGCATCACATTTGTGGGGTCAATTAAACGCTCAAAATGGCCAGAAAAAGAGAACTTTCATCTGAAACTCGACAGTCTATTCTTGTTCTTAGAAATGAAGGCTATTCCACAAAATTGTTTGGGTAACCCCAAACTTTTGAACGGTAGTGTACATACATAGACATATAGGGAGGGAGTAATCCTTTTTTTTTTTTCTTTTTTTTTTTAAACAGTTCAATCACTAATTCCAGAAATTAAAATCAGGTTTATGGGGTGTGAATAAAATGGAAAATTACACAATTTGTTACTGCATATGTCAGCAGATTAATTAGGAGCCTTTGTTTATTTACTTACTACAAAAAGACAAGTTGTCTTGTATGTTCACTATTTTATTTAAGGACAAACTTACAATAAGAAACATATGTTTAATGTATCCTAAGATTTTTTGTTAAAATAAAGCCAATAATGCAACTTTTGTGGTCCCCTTTATTTAGAAAAGTATCAAAATCATTTTAGTACCAGTACCGGTACCAAAATATTGGTTTCGGGACAACACTAGTCTGTATATGTGTGCATGAGAGTATCTACAGATGGGAGTCTTTTTTTTAATTATTATTATTTTGTTTTTAATTATTTATTTTTCAGTCTTTACTTATCCTCTCTTTACCCTTTTTCTGTAACATTTGACATTCATTAATTACCGTTTACAGTTTTTCATAAAAATAAAAAAGAAGAGCAATGATAATTTTGTGAAACCATTGTAACCAAATAATAAAAAAATAAAATAACAATACAGTACAATACAATTTTATGGCATCGTGTTATAAATGTACAGCACAATAAACAAGCACACGTGCTCTTAAACAACTCAGTATGTCCAAAGAGGAGTAGGAAGAAGCCAAGCTGATTTGATCCAACCCCTGTCAAATATTAGGCGTCTGATATATCACGCACTGTTCTTCAAAAGCTATTCTTCTCAATTGCTCTGTTTATTGCTATTCTGAATGTTGCTGGGTCGGGTTTGGTTTTGGAATTGGATGGTATTGTTGTGTACTGTTTTGTTGGATTGATTAATACATTTAAAAGAAATAATAATAATAATTTAAAAAAAGCTATTCTTCTGTGAACTTTGTGGACAACATATGCTTATACTGTTTCTATGCTTATACTTTTGAAGTTACCGGTTTTCATGACGTCATTTTAAAAAGGAAAAACAAATCCTTATGGACATGATACCCACACTGACCTGCCCCTGACTGGATGAGTCCGCCCCGTGGATGTGCCCATCAGCTTTGAAAAAAAATTAAAAAAAATTAAAAAAGGCTTTGCTACACATCTTAAAGAAAAAATGTACCATATCCGTCAGTTAGTCACATATGTGGGAGCTGTACGCTTGATTGAAATTGTTTCTCTTTAGCAATTCGGCTAACCTAGCATGATGTTGCTGTTAAAATGTGAGTGTAATGTTAGCATTGCAGCTAACATAGCTATGCTAGTGTTGCCAATGTTTGTGTCTTCCTGCTCCGCTGCTTACGTTGTTGTAATGTATATGACATCTATTACATTTGGAGAAGTGCAGGGTACAATCGTCCCTCGCTACATCGCAGACTTTTTTAGGAAAACTTTTTCTTTTTTTACTTCTTTTAAAGCTTATTCTTAATGTTTTGGCCTAAATTGTTTTATTTATATAATATATGTATTGCTTTGCAATATTTGTCTTATTTTTTTATTTCTATATTATATTGTGGAGATTGATACAGCTTTTCAACAAGCAGGATTTCCGTTTCCAGGTTAATGGTGAACCATGCTAACAACAACGGGTGGATGCGGGCAGAACTGTGGACACTTTGTGATATGGATAACATCGGACTGTCCGCCCTGCAGGATGAATTTGAGGACCAGTCATAGACAATTTAGAGTGAAAAGCAAATGTTATTTTCACTCGCATACAAAACATTCTAACTTGGATTGTTTCCCTGGCTTCGAGACTCTCCCGAAGGACAGGGCAGCGAAGACATGACACACTCCCTTCTTGTCTCTCATGGACACACACCTGTTGTTGTTGACTTTGGACTGACGGGCGGCTGCAACAACACCAAGGCCGCAAAACAGAGACACGCGGCAGGACACATGAGGACTGACTTTGAATATGACCAATGTATGATCCTGTAACTACTTGGTATCGGATTGATACCCACATTTTAGTGGGTAATTTGTGGTATCATCCAAAACTAATGTAAAGTATCAAACAACAGAAGAATAAGTGATTATTACATTTTAACAGCGGTGTAGATAGAACATGTTATAAGAGAAAGTAAGCAGATATTAACAGTAAATGAACAAGTAGATTAATAAATCATTTTCTACCACTTGTCCTTAATAATGTTGACAAAATAATAGAAATGGAAAATGACACAATATGTTAGTCTGCATATGTCAGCAGACTAATTAGGAGCCTTTGTTTGTTTACCTAGTAATAAAAGACAAGTTGTCTAGTATGTTCGCTATTTTTTTTAAGGACAAACTTGCAATAAGAAACATATGTTTAATGTACCCTAAGATTGTTTGTTAAAATAAAGCCAATAATGCAATTTTTTGTGGTCCCCTTTATTTAGAAAACTATCTAAATAATTTTAGTACCCGTACCAAAATATTGCATCGGGACAGCACTATAAACAACTCACCAACACAAAAACTAGACACCCAAAAATGGCGTGTTTTCGGTAGGGCTTACTAAAAGTATTTTTAAATTATCTAAATTCCAGTGTCGAGGCTCGATTTAGACTTCAGTCATTTATTTATAACATGGACCTTTAAATATGGTAAAAGGAGTTCTCTGTGAACACTTGATCTGCATTGGCAGTTGGACAGAGGCCATTGGCTGATGTCGTAACGAGATTAACAACCTCGGTCACACAGTACATTCGCACTGGATGGATGAGAGCATTTTATCAGAACATCTGCTGGGCCACCACAGTTAGACAGTTGGAACTGCGGTCTGCTTGCACGACCAAATAAACTCTTTCTAACGTCGTTGTGGAGCGTCATCCAGCAAAACCGCATAAAACAAAATCGAAAAACCGAGGCTTCACGCTGTGATTCTTATGGAGGGGATACTTAAAAAGCCCTTCGGGTTAGGGTAACAGCTAATTGTTCTGTGTGAGTCCTCGATGTGATCGCAGTGAGCTCATGAATCAAGCATGTAACCTATGCATCCTGGCCCGTTCTGTTCCTACAGCACGTGGCCTGTGATTTATGGCTGGACAGTGGCCTGAACAAGGTGTTGGACTCAATCAAATGCATGGGAGAACATCTGGCAAGCCTATTAGCTGCAATCCCCAGTTTGATAGCTCGATGTTTGTGTGCATTTTAAGTAGATCGATACTAATGATCCTCTGCTCAAGTGCAGGGGAGCTCGAAAGAACCTTAAATGAGCCTATTTTGCGTACCCTAATGTTTCCCAGATGGAGAGTTTACATACTCGGGTCATGTATAAAAGCAGCTCCTAATTAGAAAAATGGGAAAGGCCTCGGTTAGAGCCAACGTCCATACCAAAGCCAGTGTGACACAAGTCATTCCCACGCAGGATAATTGGGTGAGAGGGAAGCGCCGGCAGGGAGCATCTGAACAAGGTACCACCGACTCTGCGATGAAATCCAACCCCGTCACTATTCGTACTCTGACCCGTCGATGCAGCGATGACTAAACCGTCTGCTTTCCATTTCACGGAATTACCTTCAGGAGGCCGGCAGACATCTCCCGAGTCGCTCCGTGTGTGTTCCCCCTCGTCCCCGCAGAGCTGTCTCATTAACACGGAGCCCAGCGGCTTTGGTGAGAGCATTGCCGCATCCCTCTGTCCATCCAGATTGGAAGATGAAATGAATGACTTGCATGTTACAAAGTCGCCTAGTTGCACGCCCGTGACGAATATTTCGCATTAGATCATTCAAGACAGGAACACACACAAAAAAAACAAGCAGTGGAGTGTTAAGTGAAACAAGTAGCAATGGTCTGATTAGAGCTGTCC
Source organism: Entelurus aequoreus (assembly GCF_033978785.1). Taxonomy (NCBI): domain Eukaryota; kingdom Metazoa; phylum Chordata; class Actinopteri; order Syngnathiformes; family Syngnathidae; genus Entelurus; species Entelurus aequoreus. The sequence continues at coordinate 17,350,500 of NC_084744.1, read as the reverse complement.
CGATACTAATATTTTGGTATAGGTACCAAAATTATTTTGATACTTTTAGGTACTTTTCTAAATAAAAGGGACCACAAAAGATTGCATTATTGGCTTTATTTTAACAAAAAATCTTAGGGTACATTAAACATATGTTTCTTATTGCAAGTTTGTCCTTAAATAAAATAGTGAACATACAAGACAACTTGTCTTTTATTAGTAAGTAAGCAAACAAAGGCTCCTAATTTAGTCTGCTGACATATGCAGTAACATATTGTGTCATTTTCCATTCTATTATTTTGTCAACATTATTAAGGACAAGTGGTAGAAAATGAATTATTAATCTACTTGTTCATTTACTGTTAATATCTGCTTACTTTCTCTTTAAACATGTTCTATCTACACTTCTGTTAAAATGTAATAATCACTTATTCTTCTGTCTGGGGACGGCGTGGTGCAGTTGGGAGAGCGGCCGTGCCAGCAACCTGGGGGTTCCTGGTTCAATCCCCACCTTCTACTAACCTCGTCACGTCTGTTGTGTCCCTGAGCAAGACACTTCACCCTTGCTCCTGATGGGTCGTGGTTAGGGCCTAGCATGGCAGCTCCCGCCATCAGTGTGTGAATGTGTGTGTGAATGGGTGAATGTGGAAATAGTGTCAAAGCGCTTTGATTACCTTGAAGGTAGAAAAGCGCTACACAAGTATAACCCATTTACCATTTACCATTTGTTTGGATGCTTTACATTAGTTTTGGATGATACCACAAATTTGGGTATCAATCCGATACCAAGTAGTTACAGGATCATACATTGGTCATGTTCAAAGTCCTCATGTGTCCAGGGACATATTTCCTGAGTTTATAAACATAAAATAAATCTAAAAAAAACGAAAAAAGATGTTGTCATACCAGAAAATATTGACGTAATCATAGTAGTATCGACTAGATACGCTCCTGTACTTGGTATCATTACAGTGGATGTCAGCTGTATCCACCAATAACGTTTGTTTACGTTTTGACACCGGTGAGCTACGGTGTGTAGTGAAGCATGTTTAGCCATTCCTCGTCCTGCAGGGATGATACTTGTAAGAAACATATTTTATTTGTTGCCATGGAGACCAGGATTAGTGATTTAGAAGTAGCTAAAACACTGCCAACTGCGGCTGGACTTTAGTCGCTAGCTAGCTAGCCATGTCTTAAAGCACCTTTTCCTGAGGGCGTTTCAGTGTTATAACTTCACCTTTATCGTTAGTTTTTAAGACAAAATGCGTCCGTTCTCCCTTTTCTGTCTACACACTGTGTCTGCTTGTAAGTACGCTGTGATTGTGCGCCGCCGAACATGCTCGTCTTCTCGTAAGCCAGCAATGTCATGATATGATGACGACAGGGGCGCGGGGGGGGGGGGGGGGGGGTGGCGGAACGGTACCTTTTAGAGGCGGTATAGTATTTACCCTATACCGTACAACCCTAGGTCTGATATAAGGCTTTTCACCAGATTTTGTTCTGGATATAAGACATTATTTTTCCAATTATTCACTCGTCAGGAGGGAGGCGACTTCCTATGAGTTGAGGCGTCGTCTCTCCGAGGGTGTGGCTCATCGTATCATTTACATTTCGTTAGAGCCTACCGTGAGACATGGATGAATTCCGTGATGCAAGCTCATGGGTGTGGTATGGTGGGAGTGGGGGGTTAGCTGTTGATGCCTCGCCCATCAGGAGCTGTCAGAGGACAGGATCCAGACCCTCTGCCCCGGGGAGGCCAGGCCAGCCAGCTGTCACCTCTCTGACACATGGCTGAGACCGTCCATCTGGCCGAGAGAGGCCCACCAAGGAGGTGGAAGGACAGATCCTGAGTGACATGCAGACATGAAAGTGCATGTGTGGATATGTGCTATGCACATTTTTGACTAAATTGTTGGAGAAGCCACATTTTCAGCAAGCAACTGCGGACCCCTCTCTTCACTGTTACTCTTATTTTGTACCAGCGACCTCTAGAGTAGACTTTGGTCTTTTTATCATGTCAGAGTTACAGGAGCACTCTTCTCTTTTTAAGGACCTTCTGCAAGAATATGAGTCTCTCACAAGTTTTTTTTTAACTGAACTCGCAAGCTACCAGTTTTGGTTATGGTTATAGTGTTTAGAGATGTCCGATAATATCGGCCGATAAATGCTTTAAAATGTAATATCGGAAATTATCGGTATCGTTTTTTAAATTATTGGTATCGTTTTTTTTTTGTTTTTTTTTTATTAAATCAACATAAAAAACACAAGATACACTTACAATTAGTACACTAACCCAAAAAACCTCCCTCCCCCATTTACACTCATTCACACTCATTGACACAAAAGAGTTGTTTCTTTCTGTTATTAATATTGTGGTTCCTACATTATATATCAATATATATCAATACAGTCTGCAAGGGATACAGTCCGTAAGCACACATGATTGTGCGTGCTGCTGGTCCACTAATAGTACTAACCTTTAACAGTTAATTTGACTCATTTTCATTAATTACTAGTTTCTATGTAACTGTTTTTATATTGTTTTACTTTATTTTTTATTTAAGAAAATGTTTTTAATGTATTTATCTTATTTTATTTATTTTTTTTTTTTTTAAAAAGGACCTTATCTTCACCATACCTGGTTGTCCAAATTAGGCATAATAATGTGTTAATTCTACGACTGTATATATCAGTATCGGTTGATATCGGTATCAGTAATTAAGGGTTTGGTCAATATCGGAATATCGGATGTCGCCAAAAAGCCATTATCGGACATCCCTACTAGTGTTAGATTATTTCGAACATGCGTACAATTGCAATATGATTCATAACATGTTTCCAGTTTGCAACATGTCCGAAAAGGAGTAGGAAGAATCACAGCTTACTTTGACACCAGTTGAATAGCACAAATGATGAAAAAGAGAGGCCCTGAAATGGAATCTTGAAGAACTCCACTAGTATAACTAAAGAAGTTGAACAAATGACTACGGACTGCATCTGAAGTAAATAAGCTAGAACAACACCTTAGTTACATAAATCACATTACGAAATAAATGTGAAACTGCCAGAACGTAAATGACAAGTTTGGACCCCAGTGTTCTATGTGTATTCACAAGGTTAAAATGTGAATGTAAGGATCTACCAATGTCTTCACAGTTGTCTAAGTTCCTCTATACAACAGGAGCAGTCCAATGTTTTTAGAAATTTGCTGCAAAAATATTTGCCTCCCAAGTTTGAAACTTAACTCGATGGACATAGGGAGACCCGTAAATAATACGTTACAGTAATCGAGACGAGACGTAACGAACGCATGAATAATGATCTCAGCATCGGTGGTGGACAAAATGGGACGAACTTTAGCGATATTACGGAGATGAGAGAAGGCCGTTTTAGTAACACTCTTAATGTTTGACTCAAATGAGAGAGTTAAGTCGAAGACAATAAAGTTAAAGTTCCACCCCCTGGGAGATGAGGGGAGCAGTGAGCAGCAGTGGTGGCCGCGCTCGGGAATCATTTTAGTGATTTAACCCCCAATTCCAACCCTTGATGCTGAGTGCCAAGCAGGGAGGTAATGGGTCACATTTTTTTTATAGTCTTTGGTCTGGTATGACTCGGCCAGGGTTTGAACTCACGACCTACCAATCTCAGGGCGGACACTCTAACCCAGGGGTCGGGAACCTTTTTGGCTGAGAGAGCCATGAAAGCCAAATATTTTAAAATGTATTTCCATGAGAGCCATATAATATTTTTTAACACTGAAAACAACTAATTGCGTGCATTTTTAAGTCAGACCAACATTTTTCGAATATAATAAGTTTCTTATTCTTTTTAATAACATTGTTATTCTGAAGCTAACCAATAATAAATAAAATACTTATTACCATTAATTCGACTTCTTGAACAGGTGTGATAGAAAACAGATGGATGGATTAAAATGTATGAGAATGGTTATATTTTGAATGTTATTTTTAACACTGATTACCAGCGGAATTATTAATGACTTATCGTGTTAAGCAATGTCAGCTAAGATTTATCTGAGAGCCAGATGCAGTCATTAAAAGAGCCACATCTGTCTCTAGAGCCATAGGTTCCCTACCCCTGCTCTAACCACAAGGCCACTGAGCAGGTAATACCAAGATTCTTTACCGAGTCGCTTTGTGGAATTGTTTTGATGTCAAATGTTAAGGTGGTTTTATTAAATAAATGTCGGTGTCTAGCAGGACCGATTATCAGCATTTCTGTTTTCTTAGCGTTAAGATGCAAACAATTGCCCGGACATCCATTGTTTAATTTTATTTAGACACGCCTCCAGGTGACTACAATCTGTTGTGTTGGTCAGCTTTAGGGTCATGTAGACTTGGGTGTCATCAACATAACAGTGAAAGCTAACATCGTATTTGCGTATGATGTCACCTAGTGGCAGCATGTAAATGCTGAAGAGTGCAGGGCCAAGAACCGAACCCTGTGGAACTCTGCACGTTACCTTAACATACTCTGAGGTCACATTGTTATGGGAGACGCACTGCATCCTGTCAGTAAGATAGGAGTTAAACCAAGAAAAGGCTAAGTCTGACATACCAATACATGTTTTGATACGTACTAATAGAATGTTATGATCGACAATATCAAAAGCAGCGCTAAGATCAAGTAGCAACAACATGGATAATGCCTCACATTTCATTTAGCTGCTGTGCAACAATTTTTCCAAAGATTTTCAAGATAGCCCTATGCATAACTTTATCCCAGACCTTAATCCGACAATGTCCAAATTTAAACATTCCAACTCATCCAAACCCTAGCCTGACCCTGTTCCTAACCAAATGCCTAAATTCTTCATTTAACATTACCCTAATCCTACCCTCCTCCAAATGTAACGGATGCCAGCTGGTGCAGCTGTACAGAGGAACATTGGTAAAAGTTAAAGGTAAAGTACCAATGATTGTCACACACACACGAGGTGTGGTGAAATTAACTTCTGCATTTGACCCATCTCCTTGTTCAACCCCTGGGGGGTGAGGGGAGCAGTGAGCAGCAGCGGTGGCCGCGCCCGGCAATCATTTTTGGTGATTTAACCCCCAATTCCAACCTTTGATGCTGAGTGCCAAGCAGGGAGGTAATGGGTCCCATTTTTATAGTCTTTGCTATGACTACCGATCTCAGGGCGGACACTCCAACCACAAGGCCACTGAGCAGGTGAACAATCCTCCATACCCACTTTTCTTACCTGTTGGTACCTGTTTTTGTGGATTTGGGATCCCCATAAATCCCAAAAATCTGAAATAAAACTATGAAGGCATTGCAGAGATATTTATAAAACAATCTTGCCTCGCTCCAAACTTACTCCAAACGTGTTATGTCAGTGTATATTTCAACATATAGTAGAGGTTTACCTGAAGTTTTGCAGAGTCCACCGTTTTTATTCAGTTGTAGTCCAAACGTTCCCTATTTTGAACTGATTTTGACCAAAGAACCACCATTACATGTTATGTAGATCACAAGGAAGTGTTCTAAAGTGTGAATGGGTGAATGTGGAAATAGTGTCAAAGCGCTTTGAGTACCTTGAAGGTAGAAAAGCGCTATACAAGTATAACCCACTTACTTACCACTTACCCTTATTTTGAACTGATTTTGACCAAATAACCACCATTAATGTTATGTAGATCACAAGGAAGTGTTCTAAATGTAGGAAAAAAGTCATAATATGGCCCCTCCATAACACCTTAAAAATGACCTATTATGAAAAACGAACTTTTCTTACCTGTTGGTACCTGTTTATGTGCATTTGGGATCCCCATAAATCCCAAAAATCTGAAATAAAACTATGAAGGCATGGCAGAGATATTTATAAAACAATCTTGCCTCATTTCAAACTTACTCCAAACGAGCCATTTAAAACTTGAGAATTTAGTGACGTATTTTGCCTTAATTATGCCAGCGTATATCTTAATATATAGTAGAGGTTTACCCGAAGAGCTTTGCAGAGTCCGCCGTTTTTATTCAGTTGTAGTCCAAAAGTTCCGTATTTTGAACTGATTTTGACCAAAGAACCACCATTCCATGTTATGTAGATCACAAGGAAGTGTTCTAAATGTTGGAAAAAATTCATAATATGACCCCTCCATAACACCTTAAAGGGGAGCTATTATGCAAAACCAACTTTTCTTACCTGTTGGTACCTGTTTTTGTGCATTTGGGATCCCCATAAATCCCCAAAATCTGAAATAAAACTATGAAGGCATTGCAGAGATATTTATAAAACAATCTTGCCTCGTTCCAAACTTACTCCAAACGAGCCATTTAAAACTTGAGAATTTAGTGATGTATTTTGCCTTAATTATGTCAGCGTATATCTCAATATATAGTTGAGGTTTACCCGAAGAGCTTTGCAGAGTTATCCAGTTGTAGTCCAAAGTTTCCTTATTTTGAACTGATTTTGACCAAATAACCACCATTAATGTTATGTAGATCACAAGGAAGTGTTCTAAATGTAGGAAAAAAGTCATAATATGGCCCCTCCATAACACCTTAAAAATGACCTATTATGAAAAACGAACTTTTCTTACCTGTTGGTACCTGTTTATGTGCATTTGGGATCCCCATAAATCCCAAAAATCTGAAATAAAACTATGAAGGCATGGCAGAGATATTTATAAAACAATCTTGCCTCATTTCAAACTTACTCCAAACGAGCCATTTAAAACTTGAGAATTTAGTGACGTATTTTGCCTTAATTATGCCAGCGTATATCTTAATATATAGTAGAGGTTTACCCGAAGAGCTTTGCAGAGTCCGCCGTTTTTATTCAGTTGTAGTCCAAAAGTTCCGTATTTTGAACTGATTTTGACCAAAGAACCACCATTCCATGTTATGTAGATCACAAGGAAGTGTTCTAAATGTTGGAAAAAATTCATAATATGACCCCTCCATAACACCTTAAAGGGGAGCTATTATGCAAAACCAACTTTTCTTACCTGTTGGTACCTGTTTTTGTGCATTTGGGATCCCCATAAATCCCCAAAATCTGAAATAAAACTATGAAGGCATTGCAGAGATATTTATAAAACAATCTTGCCTCGTTCCAAACTTACTCCAAACGAGCCATTTAAAACTTGAGAATTTAGTGATGTATTTTGCCTTAATTATGTCAGCGTATATCTCAATATATAGTTGAGGTTTACCCGAAGAGCTTTGCAGAGTTATCCAGTTGTAGTCCAAAGTTTCCTTATTTTGAACTGATTTTGACCAAAGAACCATCATTACATGTTATATAGATCACAAGGAAGTGTTCTAAATGTAGGAAGAAGTCATAATATGACCAACTTTAAGAGTCGTGCTGGACAGCAAGCTGACTAACACACTCAACTCTCAGATTGGGGATCCTTGTCCGATCCCAGGGCAGTGTGAAGAGGGTGGATCCGGGTGGGTTACACTAATGCTAATGTAACCCCTAAATCAATGGTTCTCGATGACTTTCTATCACAGATCAGTTTGTAAGTAGCGGCATCATACAAACTTCCTTTGGCAAAGATGGTAGAGTTGGCAAGCCTCTTCCAAGATGTTCATCCCTCCTTCTTGGTCTTCTTGTTGTGATCCTCGAAATAAAACGCTCCATCTACCCCAGCCTGCTGGAATAAAAGGGGTCAGAGGGGATGCCAGACATATGGTGAGCATTTGGAGGTTGAAAAACTACAGCCCACGCACACACACACACACACACACACACACACACACACACACACACACACACACACACACACACACACACACACACACACACACACACACACACACACACACACACACACACACACACTACAGACTACATGTTGTTTTGGTAACTTTGCGCTTTCATGTACAGTAAATGTAAATTGTGTTTTGGCAACAATACAACATACTGGGTCTATTTTAGGAAAGTAAAGCAAGTATCTTCATTCCTTTTTTGGCTGAAGATTGTATTTATTAATAGGACATAGTTCTAATAATTCCATTCATCATAACAGTTCAAACATAGGAAATCGTACGACCACTGCAAAGTGCAAGCTTGACAAATGCCAATTTCTCTTGTTAATAAAAGGATTAATTTATTAATCTATTTTTTTTGTTTTTTAACATTGTGTGGCATTGACTAATGGCATTTGAAAGTGAGGTACGATGGCGTGCAGTACTTGATTTCAACCAGCAGAGATGCTGCTGATTCAGTCTCAAGGATGCTAGAGCACAGGAAGCTACAGCCTCTCTATATCCCCGCGCTGTGCGTAGGGCCACACAATTTTGCGTGAATGTAAAATATGTATTAATGAATGACAGGGCGCTTAAAGTTAGTATTATTTGCAGATGACAGAGAACACACAGAAGCTAATACAAATAATAACAGAAGAAATGAACAAATGAAAAAGATGGTTTGACAAAAACAGACTATCTTTGAATCTCAGTTAAACTAAAATAATGCTATTTGGTAGCAGTAGAAGAGAAAGTCAAACACAAATACAAATAAACGGAGTAGACATTGAAAGGGTAAAAGAAAACCCACTTTTGGGTGTAATAATAGATGATCAAATTAATTGGAAATGTCATGTAAAAAATTTACAACATAAAGTAGCAAGAAACATGTCAATAATGAATATGTTCTGGACCAAGAATCACTGCATATTCTTTACTGCTCACTAATGTTACCATATCTGAGCTATTGTGCAGAAATGTGAAAAAACTACTACAAATGTGCACTTCATTCACTAACAAAAGAGATCAATTAGAATAATACATAATGTTGGATATAGAGAACATACAAACCCTTTATTTATTGAATCACAATATTGAAATTCAATGATTTGGTGCATTTGCAAACAGCTAAAATGATGTACAAAGCAAACCATAACCTGCTACCCAAGAATGTACAACAATTCTTCTCAACAAAAGAGGAGAAATATAACCTTAGAGGAACATCTAATTTAAAACATTTGTATGCACGTACAACACTTAAAACGTTTAGTATATCAGTATGTGGAATTAAATTATGGAATGGAATAACCAAAGAAATCAAACAAAGCACCAATATGATTCAGAAACTGTTCAAACTACAAGTGTTCACAAAGTACACAGAACAAGAATTATGATGAATATCTTGAACCCTTTTTTATTTTTGTTTTATTTTTTTATTGAGACAGATTATTTATTTATTTAATATTTGTTTACTTACTATGGTTCATTATTTGTTTATTATTTATTTGTTCACTGTTATCTTACAGAGCACAAGGAAATAGAATAAAATTGCAACGGTATGAAAAGGGGTAGGATTAAATAAGATCAGCTTCTTCCTACTCCTTTTCGGACATGCTGTAATGAAACAACTGGAAATATGTGATGAATTACATTGTATCGTATGCATGTTCCAAATAACCTGAAACTGAACTGAACTGAAACTGAACTTTATATAAAATGTTACCTCTGTCACTGTCTGATAACAATATAAGGACAAATGTCCTAGAACATTCTCACTGGTCTGTTTGGTGAGCAGCCGTACAGTCGTACTGGGTTCAATCCCTCGTCCAGAAGTTGCATTTGTTAGTGTTCTCCTGTGTTTACTGTTAGTTCCTGTCCGGCACTCTTATTTTGGTGGCACTTCCTGTTGTGTTGGTGTTTTTTCGTAACCGCTTCACATCTTTCTCTGAGCACTGATCCATTCACCTGTTTTCTGTTAGCAATTAGGTATATTTAAGTTGAGTCTGAGTGAATGAATAGTCACGTTTTGTTGTTTTGCAAAGTGTCAAGTTTTAGTTTCGTTTTTGCATAGCCTTCTCTACGCTTCGGTGCCCTTCTAAACCGTACTCGTCTTTTTGCTTGTCTGTGTCATTACATGAAATAGTTATTTGCCTGTACGTTGCCTCCTCGGTCTTCCGCATCTTGGGAACACGCCAGTAATCATGCGACCAGAGCGTCACGGAAGGTTTGTAAATGTATGTTTTATTATGTTAAAGTTGTCATTTTGCACACAAAATTCATGAACAATTAACAATGTGGTTCTCAAGAATTAATTTTAGTAGAAAAAAAAAATCGAAGTCAAGTTTGAGTGAAATAAAATAAAAATCGTTTAACATAAATAAAATAGTGCAAGATTTTGTTTTTTTTGTAGTGGGAAGGGGTCCGGGGTTGCTCCGAATTCAGTTCTCAATTTTCCTTAGGATCCCGCTTTAGTACTGGACACCGGTTACTAGTGAATCACTAGTAACCGGTGTCCAGTACTAAAGCGATGGGTCGACGAGGCGTCATGAAGCGTTTCGACACATTGCAAAACTGTATTGATACTGTGTCGATACTGTGTCACCAAATACTGACATCTGCTGGACATTAAAAATCCCTACAGGCAACCTATGGACCGACTCAACTGACACTGATTTTATGACCTAGTATATACAATAATATAAACCAAGTCATTGTATTTCATTTAGGATTATTTCGTATCTCCAATTATATAAAAATATATTTTTATCTTTTTTAGAAACAGTCAATAAATAATGTGAACATGTATCATAACATGGAAATCTAAGAGAACGTGATAGTATATATCTGTATCATGAATCAATTTAAATAGACCCCGACTTAAACAAGTTGGAAAACTTATTCGGGTGTTACCATTTAGTGGTCAATTGTACGGAACATGTACTTCACTGTGCAATCTACTAATAAAAGTTTCAATCAATCAATCAAACTTGTGAATGAGGATGCTTGTGGACTGGGAATGTTTTATTTTTATTTTTTACACTTTTATTTAAGAAAAACAGATTTTCCAACGTATTAAAGAAATTAAAGATTTCTCTTAGTTATTATTTCTCCGGCTGTAGAAAAGCCCCGCTCACAGGGCACAGAGGAGGCGTCAGTGCGACACAGTTCGCGTATCGGTCACGTGACCGAGACAGCTCATGATCGGTCACGTGACTTTCTAAAAACGGTACACGCACCGACACAGAGTTTTGCTCTATGAGCTCGACGCATGCGCCGATGCATCGGTGTTGCCGGACCCATCACTACCGGCTACAGCCATGTACAGTAGATTGCTATTATGGCACAGATCTTCTAGATCAGGGGTGTCAAAGTCAAGGCCCGCGGGCCACATCCGGCCCGCAAATTAATTATCTGTGGCCCCCGGGATGATATTTGATAAGTATTAAATTAATATTTAATTAAATTAATTATCTTTCTCACTGGCACTCATCAAGGGCGGACGCTCCCCTTTCCTCTCTCTTATCTCTCCTCCTTGCTTCTTTGTCTTGTCTTGTTGTAATATGTACAGTATATGTGCTTTTGCTATGGAGGTTTTTTTCCCACTCCAGACTGGGCTGCCTTAGGAGCCCAGTCTACTCATCCTTCCCCAGCGTTGACCTTTTTTACCCTCTTTTACGGGGCACCCTGTGGCGACCCATCAGCGTTCCTGTTCTGTAACCCTGTACACTGTTTGTTTGTCTAATCTTGAACGGGTTTGTGCTGAAAACAAAGTTTTGTTGTACTTGTGCAATGACAATAAAGACCTACCTACCTACCTATTAGAACCCCGGCCACAGGTCCCAGGGACTCCATCGAGTCATAAGAATGGGGTCCCACAGTAAATAAACTTTTTTTGTAACCGTTTTGAAAACAAATGATAAACGTATGCATTATCCTGTTATATCTCACATTCTATATTGTGTTTTGGAAAAAGGTTATCACAAACGTTAATTAATTCATTAAAAAAATGTTTTTTTAAAATTATAGTCCGGCCCGCGTGTGCACAGATTTTCTTCCATGCGGTTCCTGAGCTAAAATGAGTTTGACACCCCTGTTCTAGATATTTTTTTCATGAATGCCCATCATACATAGTGCTTTAGTAGACCTCCACCCAGTGGAAAGTGTATGGCATGCACGTCCGGATAGCTGTGTGGCATACACTGTATGCCACACAGCTATCCGGAATTATCTATAATGACTACAAATCATATTTCTGCAATGAGGAATATGTAGAAATGTGTTAAATGAAATTATGTTTAATACTAATATGTCATTTGTCATCCACAAATTTTCTATTGCACTTTAAAAATTTTTTTAAAAAAGTACAGCATTTTGTGAAGAAAGTGTGAAATGCTTAGCTATTTATTGACTTATATTTCTGAACAGATCATTTTTTTGTTTACAACAGTGGTTCTCAAACGTTTTTTCACCAACTACCACCTCAGTAAACACTTGGCTTTCCAAGTACCACCATAATGACCAACACTGAAACACAGTAGCGTAGTAGGCACAAGTATTCTTGGGGAAAACCAGGCAGAGGTTTTATTTCACAAGTATATTGTATATTTTTGGCCACTGGAACATTAAACACAATTCGCAAACAATATCACCAATGATGCTCCATATACAGTACATATTTTCATACTTCTTTGACGTACCACTAGATCAGAGGTGTCCAAGTCGTTTTCACTGAGGGCCACATCGCAGTTATGTTTGGCCCCGGAGGGCCGCATCTAACAGTGATAACTATTATTACACTATTTTTTAAAATGGATTTTATTAGATTTTTTTTAACTAAAATGGAAAAAAAATATGTTAAGTTACAATAATTTTACCTCAAAATTTAGTGTATATTACTGTAAATGGAAAAACAGTACTGCTGTTTTTATGGTAAAAAAAGAAAGTCTCTAAAAAGGGTATTTCAACAAGTAAACAGTGCAGTAGGTACTTGATGTTGATATGTAATGCACATAAGGGTATTCTAGTCAGATGCGCGTGTGTAAATATGCGATGTGTAAATATCAAAATATTACATCAAATCACTTTTTCTCAGGCAATATTACATTTAATGACAATTTTACATAAATGAATACATCCAAACACGTTGTACATATTTATTATGTGCAGGTAGAAATAACAGTTACAATTGTGTGTGTATCTTCCAAACAAGAAAGAAGTTTTATCACATCAACATCGGACTAACTGGCACACCCCGCTTCGCTGCAGGTCCGCAAGCCACGCCCACCCCCCACAGCCACAGAAGAGGAAAACTGTCCTTTCCCGGGCATGATAAAGTCTTAATGTCAAACACGTAGCGTTACAACTTTCTCGTGGCCACGAGAAACTTTCTCGTGGCCACGAGAAACTTTCTCGTGGCCACGAGAACGTTTCTTGTGGCCACGAGAAACATTCTCGTGGCCATGAGAAACATTCTCGTGCGCATGAGGAACTTTTTATAAAAAAAAAAATAAAAATAAAAAATATATTATTTATTTATTTTTTTTATAAAAAGTTTCTCGTGGCCACGAGATACTTTCCCGTGCGCACGATACATGTCTAAAAATTTTTTTTCCCATGTCCCTTTAGGGGCTCCGTAGTTGCCAGAATTTTGCAGTAAAATTTACATTTGTTTCATTACTGTAAATTGAAAAAAATCAGCAATTTTACAGTAATCTTTTGGCACCTGAGCGGCAAATTTTCAAGTTTTTTACCGCAAATCAACTGTAGATTTTTCAGTGTATTACTGTAAATGACAAAACGGCACCACAGTTTATTACAGTAAAAAAATACTGGGTTTTTTTTCATTTGGAGAAAATGCTGTAAAAACCACAGTAAATTTCACAATTTTACCATGGAATCTGGTGCTACTTTTACATTGCACAATTTGATGGATAACTTGCTTCGAAATCATTATTAGTATTTATTTCTATTTAAAAAATGGTTTGAATGTTTGATAATATATTTTTGCATAATTAGATAATATTTAAGTTAACATAATTTGCGATTACATGGAGTACTTTTTTTTTTCTCTCCCAAAATAGAAGAAAGATTACATTTGGGAAGAAAAGTTACAGTACTTTATTGATACATATTTCCAGGCTTTTGAGGGCCAAATAAAATGAAGTTGCGTGCCACATCTGGCCCCCGGGCCTTGAGTTTGACGACAGTGCACTAGATGGTACTACGTGTACCACAGTTTAAGAATCACTGGTGTTGACGTAGAAGCCAGCTTATCTCTTGCCGTAGTTAACTTTTACGGCTAATACCGTAGATGGCGATTTGTTACTATGCTAGAAAGAGTTCTTCAGTGTTCGCTCTTACAATAACAATGTCGCTACACTTTGGTTATGTGATGTTTTATGTATTTGTCTACTGTTTTTAATGTAACCTTGCTGCTGCCCTCTTGGCCAGGTCTCCCTTGGAAAAGAGATCTTTGATCTCAATGGGATTTTACCTGGTTAAATAAAGGCTAATAATAATAATAATTATACAGGTTACGTAACGTATGTTAAGTATTGTTGACGGCATTTTTAAACTGATTTAGAGGTGGAATTGATTGCTCTCATTAGCTGCATTCTTAGCCACCTAAACAATATGATTTGTATGTTAGGTGAAAATAGGTGAAAAAAAAAACTTTTTTCTTCTTATCTCTCATAAGGATTGTGAATAGGCAAAATTCCCAAAAAAGTGCAGTTCCCCTTTAAATTTAGTAAATTTAGTGCTTTTTAGTGTGCGTGTGTGTGTGTGTGTGTGTGTGTGAGTGTGGGGCATATCATCACAATTAAAACTCAATAAACTACTAAACCAAAGTTCTATACGCTACATTACACAATTATTTTTCGATAAATATGCGGAGTCTGTAAGCAGAGTAAATCAGTATGAAAATCAAACTTTTTGAATGAATATTTAGTTGTATGTCTGCAAAACGTACTAGTAAAAAAGTCCACTAGGAATATATTTTTGTGTAATTATGGTGTTTGATTTGACAACTGATACTGGTAGTTCACTAATTATTTCCCAATTGTCAAAGTATCAGTATTGATATCTGCGATGCCGAACTCATTACACCAGTTTCAAATGAAATCCTAGTACTCTCTCTCTAATTTACAGTTGCCTCTCAAGGTTAGCAGCGGATCTTATAATTGTTGTGTGCTGCCAAAGAAGAAAATGAGTGAGAAATGCAAGTGTACACTCACCAAAAGCTCAGTGACACCATCAGATGACATAAGCCAGCTAGCTGCTCCCCTCTGGTGGTCTCACTGTCTAACAAGTCTGAGTTGAAAGAAGCAAATTCTTGTTTGGATTGGCTTTAATCTTCCCATCAGACAATATATGAGGCGGGCTGCAAGCGATTTTTTTTTCCCCCCCATCGTGCCACCAAGGAATTTAGTGCACGGGCGTGGAGGGTACGTCAGCGCGGCTCGTTGACAGGCAGCTTGTTCGAATAAGGAACTGCCAAGTGTGCAGCTCGACTGCTGACAGGTGTGTAGATACGCAAGAACATGACAATGAGAAAAGACAAAACAAGGTGCTTGCCGCCAGTGTCCATGGTGCTAAAAGAACAATTTGTAAAGGGAACAGAAAGGATTGCTCACCATGTTGGAATTCACGTTTACACGATAAACCGCTCCTGGCACTCATGCACCCCCGTACCATGATGCTACCACGACCCTTGATGCTCACTTGGAATGCCAGCAGTGTTGAGTAAATTACTTATGAAAAGTAATTAACTATAATTGCATTCCTCAAAAAGTAATTGAATAACTAATGACATTTTTCTTAAATAGACAAAGACCAAAATGATTAATGTGATAAGTAATTAACACATGAATTACCTTCCCTCCCTTTAAACTTTAGAGCAGCATTACAGCAGTGGCGGGCCGTGCGTTTCCGTTTCCGACCTAGGCCTTCAAAATACCATACTTTATGTCACCACGTGGCCATTGGTGGAGAATAAAATAAATAGATTACTGTACAGATAAATATATTGCACTTTTTCATAAGCTTCCACATTTATGGATGTATGTTATATTGTCTTTATATTTTAGCGAGTTAATCCATTTTTAAGGGGGAATTGAGGGGATTATTATGACGCGTTCAAGAGTCTGATGGCCTGAGGGAAGAAGCTGTTACAGAACCTGGAGGTTCTGCTGAGGAGGCTGCGGAACCTCTTTCTAGAGTCCAGCAGTGAAAACAGTCCTTGGTGGGGGTGGGAGGAGTCTCTACACATTTTCTGAGCCCTGGTCAGGCAGCGGCTTTTTGCGATTGCCTGGATGGGAGGAAGAGGAGTCCTGATGATCTTTTCCACCGTCCTCACCACTCTCTGCAGAGACTTCCAGTCTGAGGCACTGCAGGCTCCAGTCCAGACAGAGATGCAGTTGGTCAGTAGGCTCTCTATAGTGCCTCTGTAGAATGTGGTGAGAATGGGGGGAGGGAGCTGTGCTCTTTTCATCCGACGCAAAAAGTGCATGCGCTGCTGAGCTCTTTTTACAAGAGCTCCGGTGTGTAGACAAAAGGTCATATTGTCAGTTATATGCACCCCTAGGAACTTGGTGCTGCTTACCATCTCCACTGCTGTGCCGTTGACAAAGAGTGAAGTGTGGCTGGACTGGTGCCTTCTGAAGTCGACGATGATCTCCTTGGTCTTGTCGACGTTCAGAACCACGTTGTTGGTTCTGCGCCAGTCAACCAGATGCTTCACCTCCTCCCTGTAGTCCATGTCGTTGTTGTCACGGATGAGGCCCACTACTGTTGTGTCGTCAGCATACTTCACAATGTGGTTAATAGTGGACCTGGCTGGACATAAATATATATTCATAAAAATCATATGAAGGAGGTAATGCAGTGTTTTATTTTGTTTTAAAACTCAGCCTGCCATTATTCCTATTGTAAAACCCCAGTAATGACTTTTAACAGAGGACCTTTATTGACACAGAAAGGGATATTATTCCAGTCTATGGTTTCTCCACTCTACCAATCCATCCACATAATTACACTGGGCGCCATGCGTGCCGTGTCGCACGTTAGAGGGGCCCACGGAAGAACAGTATTTGCTTGTTATTAATTGATTTGTCTCGACTAACCCAAGTCTGGCCTCCCGAGGCTTCCTTAGCAAAGCAGTGCCAAGACTCTGCCCTGAAGTCAGCATAAAAATAAATGAGGAGTTATTGCCCCATGGGAGGGCAATTTAAACAAGGCAGGATGCTAATCAAAATTGTATGAAATTGGTATAGAGAGTAGCCCATTTTTCTTGATTTGCTTCCTCTCTGCAACAAGGCCATTAAGCAAAGGAAACATGTACATGAAGACTAATTACACCTGTGCCACCTTATATAGCCGTGTGTTGACGACAGGGTGATAACAGTAGCTCACAAAACAATTTCTTCACAAAGGACAAAAGATATGAGAAAGTAAACTTGGATATACAGTACAGACCAAAAGTTTGGACACACCTTTCTCATTCAATGGGTTTTCTTTATTTTCATGACTGTTTACATTGTAGATTGTCACTGAAGGCATCAAAACTATGAATGAACACGTGGAGTTATGTACAGTACTTAACAAAAAATGGTGAACTAACTGAAAACATGTTTTATATTCTAGTTTCTTGAAAATAGCCACCCTTTGCTCTGATTACTGTTTTGCACACTCTTGGCATTCTCTCGATGAGCTTCAAGAGTGAAAGGGTTTTCACTTCCCAGGTGTCATAGTTTTGATGCCTCCAGTCATGAAAATATGGAAAACCCATTGAAATGAGGTGTGTCCAAACGTTTGGCCTGTACTGTATGTAGTAAGTAAGTGTACATCTTGTATAGCAGTATAGATTTTCTGTCCTCTAAAAATGACTCAACACACAGCCAGATGTGCCACACATGTTTGATTGAATGATTGATTGATTGATTGATTGATTGATTGAGAAGTTTATTGACATCTTAAAGAATCGAATCCATGTAATGCTTTAAAAAGGCAAATAGATGGCACAAAAAACCAAAAGGCTTGTTTCCATTGTGGTCCATTAAATATTCATCACATTTGATACATCCAATAATAAAATATATATAACCTGTAACATGTATATAAAAAAATTACGTTAAAAAAAAAAGGATAAATTATGTACATATATACAGTATACATGTCAGGTGATTTGAAAAACAATATATACACAAAATGGGGGGTATATACATTATGTACATGTTGACTCCAAGAGTGTGCAAAACAGAATGAGAAAATATATATACACTATAACCACATATAAACCTGCTTGATGCTTCAAAGAGTTGCTGGGGATCAATTTTGGTTCAGATCAGGTAGAGGTTGAGCTGAGCCATGATTTTATGGCAGTTTTAAAATTTAGTTGGGAAGTTCGAATTTTAATGTTTGTTGGTAGTGTATTCCACTGTGTGGTGGCAAAATAGTAGAATACATTTTTTCCCATGAGAGTCTTGAATTTGGGGAGGTACGAGGTCTGAGGAACTCCCTCTCGTGTAGTACCTGTGAGCATGACTTACTCTGGTGAAATAGTTTGATGGGTACTCGGGACAGTTTCTCTGAGTTATTAGAATACCAGGCACATTACCACACATTACATGTTCAATTTGGTTAGGTTTGGAGGAGGCATACTAGGCCATGCCATCATGTTCAGCTTCCCCAGTAAGGCACTAGATCCTGACCCGATATTAATATCGGTCCGATATCAGAAACAAATATTGAATAATATCGGCTTGCATCTAAAATCTCCGATACAAGTAATCCTGCAGCGTGTTTACAGTTAACATCTAAATGTCCTCCGGATAAGCGCACAAGTTTAATATTTTCTCCCATTTTAGAGAAGTCATTTATTAAAGGGAAACATGGTAGGCTTATACTGTAGGTTACTGGGAGCTAGCAGCTACACAGCAGCAAATCACACCAGCTAGATCAGGGGTGTCAAAGTCAAGGCCCGTGGGCCAGATGAACGATCCATGGCCCCCGAGATGATATTTGATTAGTATTAGAACCGGCCCGCAGGCCACAGCCGCCTGCTGCTGTTTTGCACGCACCAATACTCCGTCAGTGTTGGTGCTAGGAATTTTCAAGATGGGGTCCCACAGTACAGTTTTCGGGTCCCACTTTTTTGTAACCGTTTTGAAAACAAATGATAAATGTATGCATTACCCTGTTATATCTCACGTTCTATCTTGTGTTTTGGAAAAAGGTTGTCATAAACGTTACTTAACCTGCTCAGTGGCCTTGTGGTTAGAGTGTCCGCCCTGAG
The DNA here is from genome assembly GCF_033978785.1 of Entelurus aequoreus. Lineage (NCBI taxonomy): Eukaryota > Metazoa > Chordata > Actinopteri > Syngnathiformes > Syngnathidae > Entelurus > Entelurus aequoreus. Next base: position 17,331,509 of record NC_084744.1, on the reverse strand, counting down.
ATCGGTAGGTCAAACCCCGGCCGAGTCATACCAAAGACTATAAAAATGGGACCCACTACCTTCCTGCTTGACACTCAGCATCTAGGGTTGGAATGGGAGGTTGAATCACCAAAAATGATTCCCGGGTGAGGCTACCGCTGCTGCTCACTGCTCTCCTCACCTCCCAGGGGGTGATCAAGGGTGATGGGTCAAATGCAGAGGATGATTTCACCACACCTACTGTGTGTGTGACAATCATTGGTACTTTAACTTTTTTAATTCATTAAAAAAAAAATACAAAAGAAAACAATTTTTTATGCATATGTAAATGTATTCAGTTATAAACATTCATTCACTTTCTTCTTTCCTTCATGGATCTAAACTTTACTGCCGCCGGTATTTAATTTTTTTTTTTTTATTGTAACATTTTCAGAATGTGTTTGTTCTATTTTTGGCCAAAGTAAGACAAAAAAAAAAAGCTCAAGTTGTCTTTATTTTTTTAGTTTTATTGCCATGATTTTAATAGTCCGGCCCCTGAGCTAAAATGACTTCGACACCCCTGAGCTAGATCATATGTATGTTATAAGTGTCCTTAATTTAACAATATTGCAGCCTAAAACATGACACTTGTCAATATGAACAAGTATTTTTATTTATTTTTGTATTAATTTTTGTAATAAATATTTTAACTTTAATATTATTATTTTTTCTACTTTTAATGTGTTTCTCTTCCTGGTTTGTTTGTGTGTATGTGTGTGTCGCTGCACTGGCGTGGCGGGCGTGCGTTGCTGATGGCTGGGGTGTCATGGTGGACCGACAGTGAGCGCAAGGCTGGGCCCTTCTGGCCTTTTGCCAGGTGGGTTGTCTGGCGGAGGATGGGCGGGAGGCCTGGACATGCGGGATGTATTGCAGGGATTGGTGGCGATCAGTCTTCGGGTTATCTCCACCCCCTTGTTTGGGGCGAACGACTTGTTGGAATGTATGTGGGGTGGGTGGGATGGACGGTCATGCTTGGGGGCGGTTGGACTGGTGGCGGGTTGGCTTGGGTGCCTGCTTCTGCCTGCTGGGTTAGGTGGTTTCCTTCCTCCACGGGGGGCCTGCGTGCTATTCGCCTTTCTGGCCTGGTCCTCGGCTGTGTGGTGGTTGGGGTGTTTGATGTTCGATGGCTCCATTCGCTGGGCGGTGGATGGGGTTTTCATCGCATCATTAGTGTCCACGTCCACCTGCATACATATCTCCCTCCCGCTACAGTACACACATCAAAAGGGACTGGAGGTCAGCTTTGATGGCTGACCTCCTGATATTACCTACACATTAGACACTCTGGGTACCTTGTACACTCCCACATCACATGCACGGGTGGGATGGGGTTGGGGGTGCGGTGCGCCGCTCATCACCTCCTCGACCAGCGGAGTTTCCGTGGGTTGCAATTTGGTGGCCTGCTAATCCCGTGCCAGGTCCTCGCTGATGGTGTGAGGATGAGGCGTATTCTTTCTGCGGGCAGAGTTTTGCGCCTGAAGTGAGATCAGGGCTGGGGGAAGGTTCTGTCTCTGTTGGGGAGAGGGTGCGCGACCCTCTGGTATTTAAGTATTTCATTACCTTTGCCGCGCTCATCCTACCTGGCTACCAGACACCCTCTACACCTGATAAATAGCAGCCTTGTTAAGTTGGAAATAGTTTTACTGTATTTATTGGCAGGTCTAAGTCATAAAAAGTATAATTATCAATATCGATCAATATAAAAAACTTATATTGTGACCTAACGTACTTTCATACATAAATACCCTGTGCACATACAAAGGTACACACGCATGCACATACATATACAAATATATACACACATGTACATCTATACTCAATTCAAATAACCTAGAATACAAGCTGGAAGGCTGTTGTTCTTTACCTGAAACACAATTTAAATTTAAATTAAAAAAAAAACACAATATCTGAACATTTTAACACATTAGAACTTATGAATAATGGATTGGTAGGTTCCTAGTAGCACGCTTTGTGTATTATTTTTGAAGTTTAATTATTGGGTCTATGTTAGTTTTATAAATATTTACCCAAACTTCAACACAATATGTTAGATATGGAAAAATAAAAGAATAATATAACTATGCAGACATTTCTTATTCAGCATGTCTTACTTTATAAAGAATAGCAATGGATTTGGATATTTTTCTCTTTTTATATTTTCAATCTGCGGTTTCAAACATAATTTATGATCAATTATTATTCCCAAGAATTTAGTTTCATATACTCTATAAATTTCCTCTTGATTTAATTAACATTTTGCTACACAATTTGTCCTTGCACCACTAAACACCATACATTGATGTTGTTAAATTTAAATTTCAAAAAATATATATACATACACGTAGGAATATAATCATGTTTCTTTAGACATATGTCATAATTGTCCCTTCCCTGAGGGAAACCGGGTAGAAACATGGCACACTGTTACCTTATAACAATATATAAAGTTAATATAGTCCCCTGTATTATAATCCCTGTTTATGCCGTATTAGATTATTGGTATTGGCCAACACTCCAGGCTCCAATATCGGTATCGAATGGGAAGTTAAAAAAAAAAATGTATCGAGACATCCCAACTGGATGCGTGTTAGGACTTGTGATCCTGTTGGAAAATCTTCCCCAATGTCACGTGTCGGAATTTATGTTTCGCCTCAATGAGCCACAGCCAGAGTACCCCCAGTGGAGCACTCCTGCAGCTACAGGTCACAACACTACCACCACCATACATGCCTGTAGGAAAGGCACAATGGTCTCGGTACTTGCATGTAGCTACATTAACTACTCTCGTACATCAAAGTTTAAGTTTTCATAGGATATACTGTAGTATTATAAAACAATAGTGCCACTGTATATATGTTTGCATTCTGATGCAGAGGTTCTGAGCAAGTTTGCATACGTACAGGCGTTGGACTAAGTTCTACTGAAGGAGTCAGGGTGAGCCCTCCTGCTGGGTCTCAGTGGAACCACATTGTGACCCTCGCTTGAAGAGCCACAAATAATTCAATCCTCTAATATCCCCTTGGTATTTGTTGTGACCACAGAAACGTGATAGTGTTCATTCCATGCCCGTGCCCTGAACCCTTAGGTCAGGTGGTAGCAGATCACAGACTCCTCCGTGACTCCGGGGTTAAAGTAATCATGCGTGACTTTCCCCACGCGGGCGGGCCTATCCCTAAAAATCTGCAGAGGCCTGTCAGGCAGCGGTGTGTGAACCTGCTTTATTTACATGTAGACGTCACTTTTGTTGGCTTTACCACTACATGCAGTTGCAAAGAGCAGGTAAAACTCCCTTTTTAATCGCCAAGGAGCACATGATGAGACATGTTTTCATGCCAGTGGCACCAACTTTTGTTTGCTTGTATGCTTTTTATGATTGCTGCAGGATGGATTCCACACCCACAAAACCCTTGAATGAGTTGTTTGTGTTGAAAAAGACAATGTTTGTCATTTATAGCAGCTGACAAACATGCCACAGATCGTGCCCTGGGGAGGGAGCGCATATTTCATAACCATGTAGACCAGGGGTCACCAACCTTTTTGAAACCAAGAGCTACTTTTTGGGTACTGATTAATGCGAAGGGCTACCAGTTTGATACACACTTAAATAAATTGCCAGAAGTAGCCAATTTGCTCAATTTACCTTTAACTCTATGTTATTATTAATAATTAATGATATTTATCTTTGTGGAAACACTGATCATCTTAATGATTTCTCACAATAAATATATATATATATATATATATAGAAACAGATAAATATCAATATGCAACACTTTATTTTTATATTTTCTCTAAGTGCACATTTTTCAAATTGAACATTTTCAAAAGATCACTTCTAAGACAGTTTTGTGAAATCACAATATCCCATTTTAACTAGCTAGCCACTAACATTTTAAAAAAAATATCATGAATTACTTTGCACCATGTTTGTACAAATAATAACTCATGTAAAATACAAAAGTCAACTCTCAAATTTTTAAATAAATCATGTCACACTTTGAATTGGACACCAAATCTGTTATCTGTTTCTTTGTCAGTTAGAGGGAAGCCTGGCATTGCATAGGTATATGTGTTTAAAAATCCTAAACTCATTTTTAAGGTTGTATTTTTTCTCTAAAATTGTCTTTCTGAAAGTTATAAGAAGCAAAGTAAAAAAATAAATGAATTTATTTAAACAAGTGAAGACCAAGTCTTTAAAATATTTTCTTGGATTTTCAAATTCTATTTGAGTTTTGTCTCTCTTAGAATTAAAAATGTCGCGCAAAGCAAGACCAGCTTGCTAGTAAATACATACAATTTTAAAAATAGAGGCAGCTCACTGGTAAGTGCTGCTATTTGAGCTATTTTTAGAACAGGCCAGCGGGCTACTCATCTGGTCCTTACGGGCTACCTGGTGCCCGCGGGCACCGCGTTGGTGACCCCTGATGTAGACCTATTTGCCCGAAGTGACGAATATTTATTTGAATGCTTTAGGCTACCTCAGCAGTCCCCCCTTTCTTAAACTTACGCTTTGACAATATGTATTACCCCCGCGGGATAATATGAATTTCTCTTTCGTAATCTGTTTGCGTTTTCTCCGTGTTTGATGTTCGGCTTTTTCGACAGAATTGTGCCCTTATATGGGGAATTAAGGGCATTTACCTATGCAAATTACGGAATTAAGGGCGTTTACATATGCATATTGGGGAAATAAGGGCGTGTTTTTATGCAAATTTTGATAGACACGCACATGCTAACCATTTGGCATTCAGCAATTTAAGAACAGCAGGTGGGAACAATTTGGCCGTTTAAGAACACATCATGAATTTGAATGAACTCCTCTTAGGAAGAAAGATACGAGGAAAAGTTAGGAACTTATTGCTGAATGGGGCCCACTGTTTCTACCAAAATAGTATTCTTACATTTTCTTTGGGTTTTGTTTAATGTAAATGCCAATTTGACATAGCTTAGCATTCACACTGGTATTTTGGTCATAGGACAACCTAAACCTTTATTAGCCGAGAGACAGCTCATATACCAAAAAACTTGAGGTTCAAGATACCGCAGTATTATGTCTCAAACACTGGCTAATAAATGAAGAATACAACCTGTGATAATTCATTTTTTAAACTCATTGCATATGACAAATATGTAGAAAAAATGCATACATTCATCTATAATTGAATAAGTGCATAAAAATACATACTGTAGTAAACAACTTTACATCAGCCTATTCTAACACTATTACTACATGTGTAACTGCTCACAGAATGATTAAAGGCCTACTGAAACCCACTACTACCGACCACGCAGTCTGATAGTTTATATATCAATTATGAAATCTTAACATTATAACACATGCCAATACGGCCGGGTTAACTTATAAAGAGACATTTTAAATTTGCCGCTAAACTTCCGGTTCGAAACGCCTCTGAGGATGACGTATGCGTGTGACGTAGCCCGGCGAACACGGGTATGCCTTCCACATTGAAGCCGATACGAAAAAGCTCTGTTTTCATTTCATAATTCCACAGTATTCTGGACATCTGTGTTCGTGAATCTGTTTCAATCATGTTCATTGCATTATAGAGAAGGAAGCCGAGCAAGCAAAGAAGAAAGTTGTCGGTGCGAAATGGACGTATTTTTCGAACGTAGTCAGCCACAACAGTACACAGCCGGCGCTTCTTTGTTTACATTCCCGAAAGATGCAGTCAAGATGGAAGAACTCGGATAACAGAGACTCTAACCAGGAGGACTTTTGATTTGGATACACAGACGCCTGTAGAGAACTGGGACAACACAGACTCTTACCAGGATTACTTTGATTTGGATGACAAAGACGCAGACGTGCTACTGTGAGTATGCAGCTTTGGCTTTTTTTTGCGTATGTACGTAACTTTTTTAAAATATATAAGCTTTATGAACCTTGGGTTAGGTGAACGGTCTTTTGGGCTGAGTGATTGTGTGTGTTGATCATGTGTTTGAATTGTATTGGCGTGTTCTATGGAGCTAGGAGCTAGCAGAGGAGCTAGGAGCTAGCATAACACGTACCGTACCGTACGTGCGCGTCACGTACGTAACTTTTTAAAAATATATAAGCTTTATGAACCTTGGGTTAGGTGAACGGTCTTTTGGGCTGAGTGATTGTGTGTGTTGATCAGGTGTTTGAATTGTATTGGCGTGTTCTATGGAGCTAGGAGCTAGCAGAGGAGCTAGGAGCTAGCATAACAAACACGCAGGTGTTATTATGCAGGATTAATTTGTGGCATATTAAATATAAGCCTGGTTGTGTTGTGGCTAATAGAGTATATATATGTCTTGTGTTTATTTACTGTTGTAGTCATTCCCAGCTGAATATCAGGTACCGTGAGTATGCAGCCTTGGCTGCTAAACATTCGATAACTTGACCGTATGTGCGCGTCACGTACGTAACTTTTTAAAAATATATAAGCTTTATGAACCTTGGGTTAGGTAAACAGTCTTTTGGGCTGAGTGATTGTGTGTGTTGATTAGGTGTTTGAATTGTATTGGCGTGTTCTATGGAGCTAGGAGCTAGCAGAGGAGCTAGGAGCTAGCATAACAAACATGCAGGTGTTTTTATGCAGGATTAATTTGTGGCATATTAAATATAAGCCTGGTTGTGTTGTGGCTAATAGAGTATACATATGTCTTGTGTTTATTTACTGTTGTAGTCATTCCCAGCTGAATATCAGGTCACCCCCGGCTCTCACAGCATCTTCCCTATCTGAATAGCTTCAACTCCCCACTAGTCCTTCACTTGCACTTTACTCATCCACAAATCTTTCATCCTCGCTCAAATTAATGGGGAAATTGTCGCTTTCTCGGTCCGAATCTCTCTCACTTCATGCGGCCATCATTGTAAACAATAGGGAACTTTGCGTATATGTTCAACTGACTACGTCACGCTACTTCCGGTAGGTGCAAGCCTTTTTTTTATCAGATACCAAAAGTTGCAATCTTTATCGTCGTTGTTCTATACTAAATCCTTTCAGCAAAAATATGGCAATATCGCGAAATGATCAAGTATGACACATAGAATAGATCTGCTATCCCCGTTTAAATAAAAAAAATTCATTTCAGTAGGCCTTTAATGCACAACTTAAAATGTCATAATATTGATAGTGGTTATTTGAATCAATTGTACTTTCAAACACTGAGTTCATGATTTGCTCATTTTGGCTTGGCGTTTGTAGAATCAAAACTTTCCCCAAATACAAACTTGGTTGTTTCCGGTGGCAAAGTTAGCAGTCTTCATTCGTTTTCCTGTGGCTTGGTGTGTCAGTCAGAGAATGGCGAGAGGTTGTCTCACTCTGATATTCATCTGCTATCCCCTCGTCATCTTCACTATTGGACTGTGTTTCCTCCTCATAGGCCGACGTTCCACTTTCCTGTTGGTCCTCGCCTCTGCTTGTTGCGTTTGAAACCGGTTCCTGACCAGTTTCTGCTGCTGCTTCTTCTTCTTCTGAATCTTTTTCCTCGTTGGAAGACCTCTTTGCTGCAGGTGAGTCGTCTTCTACCTTTGTGGTGTCTTCTGGTGTAACCTGCTGAGATTCAGCGTTCTCTAGTTCCGAAGAGGAGTTCATGTTTGAGGAATGAAGTGGATCAGTGGATGAAGCAGTGAGGCCAATAGCTGCGTCTGACTCCACTCCCTCATCCCCAGTCAAATCCTTGTTCGACCCTAAAGCACAAAATATGAAATAACCAAATATCAATAGTTGTCTCAAACACAACACAAGGCGTTAAACAGAACACGACAAGCTTTACGTTGTATAGCGTTTGAGTCCAGCTTTTCTTCGCTGCCCTGAGCAGGATCAACCCAGTCAGTTGGAATCAAAGGGCGAAGCCTCTGATCGGAGGGAAGCGTGGGTGCTCCTTCCAGGAAGTATGTGCTTTCATCGCCCTGACTCGACTCTGAAACTTGTAACGACAAAAGGAAATGTTTCCCGGCGGGAAGGCTTGGTTTACGCTACATGGTTCAAGGGACTTAGGGCCTGATATACTAAGATCCAAATAACACGTGCTAAACAGGGTGTGCAAACTACAAAATAGCGTGTACTTTTAGAGGGCGTGTTACGTGTGATTTACTAGGACTGCGTGTAAAACTGATAACTGGTGCAGACCGCCTTATCTAAATGACATTTTTGCGTGTGCTACGTGCCGTTCCCCATGCAGACCCCCATTAACTGCACATTCTTATCATGCTTCACCCTGTGGTGTTTTGTTATGTTTTCAAACATACAGCAAAAATGTACAGCCGTGGTCAAAAGTTTACATACACTTGTAAAGAAAATAATGTAATGGCTGTCTTGAGTTTCCAAACTATTCTACAACTCTTATATTTTTGTGATAGAGTGATTGGAGCACATACTTGTTGGTCACAAAAAACATTCATGAAGTTTGGTTCTTTTATGAATTTATTATGGGTCTACTGAAAATGTGACCAAATCTGCTGAGTTAAAAGTATACATACAGCAATGTTAATATTTGGCTACATGGCAAGTTTCACTGCAATAAGGCGCTTTTGGTAGCCATCCACAAGCTTCTGCTTGAATTTTTGACCACTCCTCTTGACACATTTGGTGCAGTTCAGCTAAATATGTTGGTTTTCTGACATGGACTTGTTTCTTCAGCATTGTCCACACGTTTAAGTCAGGACTTTGGGAAGGCCATTCTAAAGCCTTAATTCTAGCCTAATTTACACCCATAATACATTCATAAAAGAACTAGGGCTGCAACAACTAATCGATTACATCGATTATCAAAATAGTTGGCAATTTATTTAATCATCGATTCATTGGAACAATGTTATGCGCATGCGCAGAGGCTACTTTATTTACTTATTTATTTTTATAAACCTTTATTTATAAACTGCAACATTTACAAACAGCTGAGAAACAATAATCAAAATAAGTATGGTGCCAGTATGCTGTTTTTTTTTCAATAAAATACTGGAAAGGATAGAAATGCAGTTTGTCTCTTTTATCCAATTATTAATCGATTAATCAAAGCAATGATCGACAGATTAATCGATTATCAAATTAGTTGTTAGTTGCAGCCCTAAAAAGAACCAAACTTCATGAATGTTTTTTGTGACCAATAAGTATGTGCTCCAATCACTCTATCACAAAAAATAAGAGTTGTAGAAATTATTGGACACTCATGACAGCCATGACATTATGTTCTTTACAAGTGTATGTAAACTTTTGACCACGACTGTATATGTATGTATGTGTATAAAAATATATATGTGTATGAGTGTGTATATAATAAACTAACTTGTTATTGGCATTTTAGCATGTACAATGGAATCCATTTGTATAGCACACTGAAGGTGAGCCCTGGGTGAGGCTGGCACTAACTGTTAACTGTGAGCGTGCGCTGGAAAATGATAGTACATAATGAACGATTTTGTTTTAATATATACTGTATGAAAAAACGAATGTCAGTAAAAAAAATAAAAAATCTTGCAGACACCAACGCATCAATTTAATTTGTTTTAGAAAATAATATTGTTGAATGTACAGTTATGTCTAATATTTGTATTTTTTTCAGTCCATATATGTTGACAAGCATAAGCAGAACAGAGCTACGGAACAATCGCCTCCTTTCTCACAGCCATTTCCGCGCAATGGCACTTACGTTATAGATATTAGAGGAGGGAATCTTTGGGCACCTCACAATTTGATTACGATTCAGGAGCTACGATTCGATTAAAAATTGATTATTGATGCATTTTTAATTTATGTATAATGATGCAGTTCTGCATTTCTTTTTGTTTCACTAAATCACTTGCAACTTAAAAAAAACTGCATTTTTAAAAAACTGTTAAATTAATTCACACATTTATTAAATTAATGAAAATGTGTGCAAAACTGGAACATAAGAGCCTTATAATAAAGTAGCTAGTCGTATTTTAGCATTGTCTGCAGTACTTTATTTACAATAAATACATTGATTATTGATGTTTACTATCGATTTTATAATCGTCCATGTCTGAATTGCCATGCATCTGAAAATCGATTATTTCCCCCACCTCTAATAGACATGCTAAATAAATACCTAAAACAACTCTCGCAGAACAGTTTTAGTCTTGACAAAACACTGTTTGCTAAATAATCATATTTGCATTTTCTCCTCCCAATATCGTGGGCATTTTGATAATCATCATATATTCTGCATATTCATGAAGACAAATGCTAAATCGATTGTGTTCTTATTCTACGCACTTAAGAGGCACAATCCTCAGCGCATGAGCTTAGTACATCAGCTTTGCGCGCGCTACCAACTTAGCAGGTGTTTATAGTCTACAGCAGGGGTGTCAAATGTAAGTTTTATCCGGCCCGCGGTATGAGTTTGCTAAGTATAAAAATGTACCCGAAATTTTTGAATGAAATAAACAACTGTTCTAAATGTGTCCACTGCTTGTCGCAATAGCAATTATTTGTATTTTTGTAGATGATGCTACATATGTACAAAATAAACCACATGATGTTAGTACATCAGTCGAGGAAAAGGATCAAACTGCATAAATAACATACTGTACTTTATCTTGATAGATTGAAAATGAACACCAATGAGTTGACTGATGAACATTATCACATAATTTATTCAAAAAATATAAATAACGACAAAGAGACAGAATACTGTTAACCGCAACATGTAAGTGTAAAAAAAACAAAAAAACAAAATTATGATGTGTACATTTTCAGAATGTGCTTGTTCTATTTTTAAACAAAGATCTGAAGTTGTCTTTATTTTTAAGTTATCGTGCCGTGATTTTACCAGTCCGGCCCGCTTGGGAGTAGATTTTTTTCCATGTGGCCCCCGATCTAAAATGAGTTTGACACCCCTAGTCTATAGTATATCAGGCCCTTAGTGTTGATGTATCATACCTTCTGTTGCACTCGGTCCTGTTTTTAAAACTCCTTTCTTTGTATTTTCAATACATGCTGCAAGAACAAATAGAAAAGTAACTAAGTTTTTTGTTTTTTTTATGGAAAAAGACAGCAAAGGTTCCAGGCATGTTTTTTACCTCGAAGTCTTTTGCGGAACATATAGCCCAGCATGATGAGAAGAATCAAGACAGCAAAAATGACAGCAAAGATGACAGCCAGTAGAACTGCTAATCTTTTTTCTGCACAGAAATACAAAACTCATAACACTGCCTCAGTCAAAATAGCATCCAAATAATGTGCAAGCATCATTTGGGCTCCAGCGTGTGTAGCTAACTGACAGAGCTATAGGTTGAGATGTGTAGTAAGGCCTGATTTTGACAAAGCTGTCCTCTGCAAAGTGGTGGACGTACACGCCGGACGGGCTCATCTTGCTAGGGGTGGCTTAAAGGCTGTACTGTAACACGACCATGAAGAAGTAAAGCTTTCCTTCATGACATAATAACCTGGAACTTTAAAAAGCAACCCTTTGACCGCCTCTTCTCTCAAAGGTGGAGCAAACAAGTGAGGTACATGATAGATTTTTCTCACACTTGGTGCTCACAAACAGGCACATTTTATCGTGTGAACATCATAAAAAGCCAATGTGGAGCTTATTATTTATTCTTTTTTTAAATAATTTTAAAAGGGGGTCATGAAATTTTGTCTTGAACACCTGTTTCCATTTTTCTAATTATTGCGCTATAAGGGAAGTATGTGTGGATGTAACTTTCGTTGACTAACTGACTTTTAAAAATAGTTACAAGTCGGCAGTGCCTCTGCTGGTTGCAGCTAGTGTTGTCCCGATTCCAATATTTTGGTACCGGTTCAGGTACCAAAATGTATTTCAATACTTTTCTAAATAAAGGGAACCACAAAAAATTGCATTATTGGCTTTATTTTAACATTAAGGGTACATTAAACATATGTTTCTTATTGCAAGTTTGTCCTTAAATAAAATAGAACATACAAGACAACTTGTCTTTTAGTAGTAAGTAAGCAAACAAAGGCTCCTAATTAGTCTGCTGATGTATGCAGTAACATATTGTGTCATTTCTCATTCTATAATTTTGTCTAAATTATGACGGACAAGCTGTAAAAATTGATTATTAATCTACTTCTTCATTTACTGTTAATATCTGTTTACTTTCTCTTTTAACATGTTCTATCTACACTTCTGTTAAAATGTAATAATCACTTATTCTTCTGTTGTTTGGATGCTTTACATTAGTTTTGGATGATACCACAAATGTAGGTATCAATCCGATACCAAGTAGTTACAGGATCATACATTGGTCATATTCAAAGTCCTCATGTGTCCAGGGATATTTCCTGAGTTTATAAACATAATATATATATTTTTTTAAAACCAAAAAATATTGATGTAATCATAGTAGTATCAACTAAATGCGCTTCTGTACATGGTATCATTACAGTGGATGTCAGGTGTAGATCTACCAATGGCGTTTGTCTACATTGTGATGTCAGTGAGCTACAGTGTGTAGTGAAGCATGTTTAGCTATTCCTCGTCCTTCAGAAATGATACTTGTAAGAAACGCACTTTATGTGTCATCATGGATACAAGGATTAAGGCTAGCCATGTCTTAAAGCACCTCTTCCTGAGGGCGTTTCAGTGTTATAACTTCACCTATATTGTTAGTTGTTAAGTCAAAATGCGTCCGTTCTCCCTTTTCTGTCTACAAACTGTCTGCTTGTAAGTACTACGTGATTGTGCTCAGTCGAACATGCTCGTCTGCTCGTAAAAACAACAATGACACGACGTGACGACGGCGGGGGCGTGGGGGATCCGGTACGTTTTACAGGCGGTATAGTACCGAATATGATTCATTAGTATCGCGGTACTATACTAATACCAGTATACCGTACAACCCTAGTTGCAGCAAAGTACTGCACTGCATTTCGACAACTGACATAATGATAATAATTACCCAGAAAGCAGTCCTTAGCAGTAAATGAAACCGTTTCGTTGCTTAGAGGGTTGCTGACATCACAATGATAAACTTGATCATCATCTTCATCCTTGAGAGTAATTGTTACATTCGGTCCAGTCTGCTTGATTCCATGTGAGCTCCACTTAAACTCTAATAAATCAGGATGTTTGGACTCTGTTGAGCACACAAGCGTCGCCTGCTTTGTGTCGCTCATCTCACAGGATACGACAGGTGTGGCTACTTTGTCTGTAAACAAACACATGGAAAAAAAATAGTTATTATTGATAAAAAAATGGACAAAGAGCAATTCTATAATAAAACGCCAAACAAGTCTATAGTGCTGGTAGTGTTCTAGAACATGCAACAGCGTTACATTGAAGTATGTGTTACTTGAATGTACTAGTATCTTAACTTAAGAGTATTTTGAGATACCACGACCCCGAACGGGACAAGCGGTAGAAAATGGATGGATGGATGTATGTACGAGGTGTCTTGCGACTTTTTGTCCATTTTCTACCGCTTATTCCCTTCGGGGTCGCGGTAATGCTTTAAATTGCGAGACTAATTTAAGATGCAAGCCTCCTACCTGCTAGTTGGCGTAGCAAATGCCACAGTGATGGAAATAACTGTTTTCAAACCATTGGAAACCAAACCTTGAGCAGCCTTCCTGCCGACATCCTCGTCCTGCTGCTGAGGTATGCTCCTCCACGGGAGTCTGTTGCTTTGCCGCTACGAACGAGTAACTGTCCCAGCTAGTGTTGTCCTTTGGTACCGGTACCAAAATGTATTTTGGTACTTTTCGATACTTTTCTAAATAAAGGGGACCACCAAAAATTTGCGTATTGGCTTTATTTTAACAAAAAATCTTAGGGTACATTAAACATGTTTCTTATTGCAAGTTTGTCCTTAAATAAAATAGTGAACATACAAGAAAACTTGTCTTTTAGTAGTAAGTAAGCAAACAAGGGCTCCTACTTTAGTCTGCTGACATATGCAGTAACACATCGTGTCATTTTCCATTCTATTTTGTCAAAATTATTAAGGACAACTGGTAGAAATTTAATTATTAATCTACTTGTTAATTTACTGTTAATATCTGATTATTTTCTCTTTTAACATGTTTTATTTACACTTCTGTTAAAATGTGATAATCACTTATTTTTCTGTTGTTTGACACTTTACATTAGTTTTGTATGATACCACATATTTGGGTATCAATCCGATACCAAGTAGTTGCAGGATCCTACATTGGTCATATTCAAAGTCCTCATGTGTCCAGGGATGTATTTCCTGAGTTTATTGTGTAGAGAAGCATGTTTAGCTATTCCTCGTCCTGCAGGGATGATACTTGTAAGAAACTTACTTTATTTGTCATCATGGAGGCGAGGATTAGTGATTTAGCTACAACACTGCAGAATGCGGATGGACTTTACCCGCTAGCTAGCTAGCCATGTCTTAAAGCCTCTCTTCCTGTGGGCGTTTCAGTGTTATAACTTCACCTTTATTTTTAGTTTTTAAGCCAAAATGCGTCCGTTCTCCCTTTTCTGTCTACACACTGTCTGCTTGTAAGTACTCCGTGATGGTGCGCTGCCGAACATACTCGTCTGCTTGTAAACCAGCAATGACACAAGGTGACGACGACGGGGGGTGGGGGACCAGTACTTTTTAGAGCTGGTATAGTACCAAATATGAATCATTAGTATCGCGGTACTATACTTATACCGGTGTACCGTGCAACCCTAATCCCAGCACATCCCCTGAAAAGCGTCAACTATTCCCTACCACAACATTGATTGTGGGAGATAGCATAATGAGTAATATCCGCTTTTTTAACACCATTACTCTCAGCCTGATTGACCAGCCTTCCCTCTTCGATAACTTAGTACATGTTGGATCTAGTGTTGGGGCAAAACAGGTTTTCAAAGTCATCTTCAGTCTGCTGGAATATGTTCATGTTTTACATAAGGATTACTGTATTACAAAATGGAAATGAAGCGTTCATGGAAGACATGGCCGTTGGAATTTTACACCTACTCTGTTACATTTATAAAACTACTGTACTGTAGTTGTTTCAATTACTATTGTATTGTTTTTCAAACAATCTAAAAGCGTTTGTTTTCTTTTTAAAATGAATGATAATTGTGCTGTTTTGGGAGGGCAAATCACGGACAAAATTCATTTCTATTAATTTCAAAGGGCGGGGCTGCTTTAAGAAACGAGTATTCTGAGTTATAAGCGTGGTCGTGGAACGCAATGCTCTCGTAGGTTGAGGTACCACTGTTTTTAATCCTACTTCTCCTCCATGTCTAAGCAGTTACCGATAATCTAGTGTAAAAAGTATGTATACATGCATAATGCTTAGGGACGGGCTATATGGCCGAAAATCTATATCGCAATATTTTTTGCCACCTCCACCAGAAACAATATATCACAATATATTATTTGATATATAAATATTATATATCTTTCAAAACAGGTTACAAAGGCTGCAAATGTGGCTGCTGATTTATGTAGTAACATATGCGTCATTTCCAGTTGTATTATTTTCTCAAAACTATTGCTAATTTACTGTCAATATCTAGTTACTTTCTATTGTAACATGGTTCTATCTACACTTATGTGAAAATATAATAAGCCCCTATTGTTCTATTTTTTTGGTGGATACTTTACATTAGTTTGGTTTGACACTACACATTTGGGGCAGTATTGGTGATACCAATGCTGATACTGATACTCCCAATTTTCAAGATCATTGAGTGATTTCATTTTTAATCAGAATTATATTAATACAAAAACACAGGATGGGGGAGTAATATTAGCTATATTTACATTATTGCCTACTATTGGCCATGATTTAAGTCCTTTATTTGTGTGTCCAGGGACTTATTTTCTGAATTTGTAAACAACAACAAAAACAGAAAATTATCGATCTAACCACTGTAGTATTGGCAAAATAATGTTGTACTTGGTTTGTTCACTATTGTTTACATTTAAGACCTCTGCTACTTCTCCTCCTATATTCTCCTGCAGTGTATGTGTAGCGTAACATGTTTTAACTAGTCCTCATCCACCAGTGATGATACTGAAACTAATGAAAAGTAGTTTATTTTCCGCCATGGAGGCGAGGGTTGCTGTGGAGGAACATTAGCCACTAGTGAGAATGCTACAGTGCATTTGATCGCTTTTTGCTCTAAAATTGCGGGACATCAACATGCATTACCACGACATAACGACATATGTCTTGTTTATCACACAACCCTAATGTGGATTATTTAGCCTAAACCCTGTTTCAGCCACACTAAACCATCGTTTAAGGTCCCCCTCCTCGGACAATTTTTTACACGGGTAAGTGCGCCGTCTATTTCTTAGCTTTGTATGGACTCATTGATCGTTTACAAACTGAGTTTGGAGAGGAAGTGACGCCAGAAAGACCACGCCCCACACAGGAAGTGACGCCAGAAAGAATGCAACACAGCCAGCTTCATAATAAAACGGTTTCGTAACTCGGAGCTAACCACTGGAAATATAGAGGCGAGTCATCCAGATATGCCCGTGTTTCTCCTTCCGTCTGTACAGAAATCACACATGAATACCTTAAGAGAAAGCGATTGCACCTATTTGGGATACAACACTTCTCAGACGGCAAGATAACTTTCTAATGTCCATTCTACTTACCGAAAAACGTTGTCCTTTTGTCAGAGGAGAGACAATGAGAATGCGGGTTCCCGTGGATGTGATTTAAAAAAAAGGTAGCGTGTGCTTTGTATTACCTGGCCGTCGAGGGAAAACTACGGAAAACAGCGAATGCATTTGGACTGGCAAAGCAGACTGTATCAGTTATTGTCCGCCATGCATGTCGCAGACTCGACGTCTAGGTGCAGAGTATATAGAGTCACCAAAAAGGAATGGACAATGAAGGTGAAGGTAAGAGAGTGAGGACTGTCCTGACCAGATATCTAGAACCCTAGATTAATTGTTGTAAAATGTTCTTTACCACATTGTTTACTTACACATGTCCGTTAAAGATTTCATTAATTTATGATGGCTCAGGTGTGATTCACTTCAATAGGTCCCCACAGCACACTGGATTCCAGTTAATTGAAATACCACAACACTGGATAATTTAAAAATTTGCACACAAAGCAACACTGGAGGTGACTATGAGGTGCAGATTTTCTGCGCATGCGTACTAAGTCGTGTTGCGCCGGCGGACGTAGAGGGGGAGGGGGTCTTAAACGACCATTGTGTGTGTGTGTGGACAAGGATAAGGTTAGGTGGGATTTACCCTGGATAACCTGAGCCGGCTTAGTGTAGAAAGGGCTTAAGAGAGAAAGGTAACGTTACCTATAAGTTCCCATGTATACTGTGAGCGATGCACCTCCTTGTATACTTTCACTTCCAGTTCATAGTTCCCACTGTCTTCATACAAGGTCTCTTTGATGGTAAGTTCTGCAGAGGCCCAGTCCAGGGTGAGTCTGTCCTCGTACGGAGGGAACACAAACTCCTCCATGCCATCGAAAAATACCACCTTCTTGCCATTGTGTTTCCAGAGAATGTCATCGGGTTGTCCAAATATAGAGGGCACCAAGTTTATCTCCTGACCCTTAAGGGCGTATTTCACAACCTGTGCAGAAACTGTGAAAGAGCAGCGAATAATTCAATGTGCAGAAAAGACACTCAAGTGCAAATACAAAAAGACGGTATTGACATTAACACCTGTTGAGGTGTCATAATAGATGATAAAATCAGCTCTAGCTCTCACAACAGGGAGGGTAAATATGAACTCGGGGACATTTTTGAATTAAAAAATATCCATGCAAGCATATCAATATGTGGCGTATAATTATGGATTGAATAGAGTGACATTTAAGCAATCACATCACATTCACACGTTACAGGGCAACTGCACTTTTTTGGAATTTTGCCAAAATTCACAATCCTTATGAGGGACAAGAACACATGCTTTTTTATTGCATTTTAATTCGTAAAATAAAAGTCCGCTTACAATAGAGCCAATGGGAGCCATGACATCATTGCGTCTATTGCGCACGTAAAACCTCAAAAAATACCCATCCAAAAAGCGCCACCAATACTCCATTTATATTTTGTGACCTGAATATTAACCAAGTATTAGTGATGTTGTTAGTATAAGCGCTAACGTTAAGGACCTACATTTAGCAGTAACTTCCTTATGCTGCCGTGTTAACATGAGCTAGGGAGCTGCTTTCTCGCCTTGGAGCTCGTGAAAGTTAATTATAGATTATAAATCATGTCTCTCACCTTGATAGTAGAAGGATGTGGACATGAACTGAGAAGTTGGTACACTTTGACAGTCAACTTCGACCTGGAAATGGCGAAAAATACGCTTTTTTCCACCCCCCTTATTTCTTGGCAAGGATTATGAATCATTCTTCATCTAAACGGGAATATATCAACAGCCTAACAGTCGGCACCCCAGTGAAGGCAGACATAGAACAGTAGGAGATGTTTCATTATGTTTGTTGGGGTCTCATAAAGTCTGCAGTGAGCAGTAATCAGTGATGTTGTTGAAGGAAAAGCCAAAGTTGTGATGCACTTTTTAAATTATTGCGCCACCATATGTTTAAAATGAACATAATAAATAAATACTACATGTTATTATGAATGTGCCTGTTACTACTTTACACATTTACTTATAGTGTGTATATAAAATGTTCATGTAAGTGTTTGGATGTCTATTTAAGGGCTTTATAGGCAGAATAGACCGACTCCCTTTGACTCGGAGCATTTATTTAATGCCAAAAAAAAACTGCATATAAACATTTTTTATGTGTGCTTGTCTTACATAAGGATTGTCAATGATCTGCAAAATTCCCCCCAAAACTGCAGTTCCTTTTTAAGTATAGTCTGTGTAAGAAGCAAAAGTGACTAATATTAATTTATCCTCATTTAATAACTTATTTATTTAGGTATTACCTATGATTTTATAAGGTACTCCAGAAGGTATTATACAGTCGTGGTCAAAAGTTTACATACACTTGTGAAGAACATAATGTCATGGCTGTCTTGAGTTTCCAATAATTTCTACAACTCTTATTTTTTTGTGATAGAGTGATTGGAGCACATACTTGTTGGTCACAAAAAAACATTCATGAAGTTTGGTTCTTTTATGAATTTATTATGGGACTACTGAAAATGTGACCAAATCTGCTGGGTCAAAAGTATACATACAGCAAAACATATTATCAATTTTGGTGATGTAGAAAAGTTACAATCAAATCAAATTAGCTTCATGGCACGGCCTCTTAACTTCATGTGAGTGATTATGATTGACGACACCTGCTGACTTCTCTGAGACCATTTAAATAGGGCTCATGCGATGCAGTCATTAGACTCTGTTACAAACGCGACAATGGGAAAGTTAAAAAAAACTCAGCACAGATCTGAAAAAACGAATCATTGACTTGAACAAGTCAGGAAAGTCACTTGGAGCCATTTCAAAGCAGCTTAATGTCCCAAGAGCAACTGTGCAGACAATTGTTAGTAAGTGCATGGCACAGTTTTGTCACTGCCATGATCAGGAAGAAAACGCAAGCTATCACCTGCTGCTGAGAGAAAATTGGTCAGGATGATCAAGAGTCAACCGAGAACCACCAAAAAGCAGGTCTGCAATGAATTGGAAGCTACTGGAACACATGTGTCAGTGTCCACAGTCAAGCGTGTTTTGCATCGCCATGGACTGAAAGCTACCATGCAAGAAGTAAGCCCTTGCTCCAGAAGCGACACCTTAAGGCTCGTCTAAAGTGTGCTGCTGATCACATGGACAAAGATAAGACATTCTGGAGGAAAGTTCTGTGGTCAGAGTAAACAAAAATTGAGCTGTTTGGCCACAATACCCAGCAATATGTTTGGAAGAGAAAAGGTGAGGCCATTAATCCCAGGAACCCCATTCCTACCGTCAAGCATGGTGGTGGTAGTATTATGCTCTGGGCCTATTTTGCTGCCAATGGAACTGGTGCTTTACATAGAGTAAATGGGACAATGAAAAAGGAGGATTACCTCCAAATTCTTCTGGACAACCTCAAATCATCAGCCCGGAAGTTGGGTCTTGGGCGCTGTTGGGTGTTCCAACAGGACAATGACCCCAAACACACGTCAAAAGTGGTAAAGGAATTACTAAATCCGGCTAGAATTAAGGTTTTAGAATGGCCTTCCCAAAGTCCAGACTTAAACGTGTGGACAATGCTGAAGAAACAAGTCCATGTCGGAAAACCAACACATTTAGCTGAACTGCACCAATTTTGTCAAGAGGAGTGGTCAAAAATTCAAGCAGAAGCTTGCCAGAAGCTTGTGGATGGCTACCAAAAGCGCCTTATTACAGTGAAACTTGCCAAGGGACATGTAACCAAATATTAACATTGCTGTATGTATACTTTTGACCCAGCAGATTTGGTCCCATTTTCAGTAGTCCCATAATAAATTCATAAAAGAACCAAACTTCATGAATGTTTTTTTGTGACCAACAAGTATGTGCTCCAATCACTCTATCACAAAAAAATAAGAGTTGTAGAAATTATTGGAAACTCAAGACAGCCATGACATTATGTTCTTTACATGTGTGTGTAAACTTTTGACCACGACTGTATGTGTGCAAGTTTTTCAGTATTTTCATTACTGGATATGCAATCAGCTAACCACTATCTGTTACTATAATTATTAGAACTTATTTCTTGCCCTATTAAAATTAGTAACATAATAGCCACAGGAAACAAACAAACTAGTGTATTAGTAACTGCTGAGACATGGAGAAGGGATAGCATTAAATAAGCAGTGTTTCTTCCTACTCCTTTTCAGAAACATGCACACATGTGATGTTAATGTAACTTCGGTAATAAGCATGTTGGAAAATAATGAACCACACATTGACCTTTTGTTATCAATCCTGTGTGGTAAATAAAGCAGTGCCAACAGTGTCATAAACAACTACGCTAATGTATTACTTTGGACCCCTTGCGTATTGGTTTATTCAGGGGGTGAGGCACTATTTACGAAACATTTAAATACATAAGTTGTATATCCTAATAAAAACATGTTCTCCTTCACGTTATTATATTCATGACAGTGTAATGACTGTAAAATAACTTACCTAAACCGAAAGCGCACACAAAACAGACAAGGACGTGCCGGTTAGCCATCGGTGAAAACGACTAAACTATTTGATTATGTGTTGTCATTAAACTCCATTAGACACATTAAAAGCCTGAAGCGAAAGAGCAAAGGTGGTTAAATGTTGTTTAAAGTGGTCCAGCCCAGGTGTAGCGACACCTGAGCTGCTGGGCAATCGATTTTCACAATAAGAGCGAAACTCGGGGCTTCGCATGAACTAACAGCACATTCTTGTGCACAGCTAATGTAAATATGATTACGTTTATGAACAAGTAAAGTTCAATCTCTCCAAAATCACGCCAATATTATGTAAATTGGTGTTTATGGATATTTTAGAGTAGGTGTTGTTTTACTTTGAAATGTCAGGATCTTCCGAGTGTCAGGGTGAGGGATGTGATGGTAAATGTCCGTGCTCTGGGGGGGAAAACAAATTGGTCAGACAGCATTTAAACTATCTTTTGATCGTTTAGAATCACGATCAAACACGTTTTCAGTCAGCATTTATGTTAGACATTTGTTGTCGAAGCCTCCCAGGTTCTTTTTTTTTGTTTGTTAAAGTGGACACACACTGACCTCTACTGGAAAGATACTGTTCTTACAGTTTCTACGTTACTGGCTTGAGGGATATTTTGCTTGTCATAAAAAAGGAGGCTTATTTAGGACTGTCTTGTCAAAAATGTTTATTTATACACAAGCAGAAATGATAATGTAGTTATATACTCTGGTTATATGTACGCATAACACTGTATGCAGTATTCAGGACAATAGCAGCACAGCATGTACAGTAGACATGTATCTAATGTATAATTATCTGAGGGAAGACCCTACATATATATATATATATATATATATATATATATATATATATATATATATATATATATATATATATATATATATATATATATATATATATATATATATATATATATATATATATATATATATATATATATATATATATATATATATATATAGCATGTGTGTATTAATCATAGCTTATTTTAATCTAAATTTAAAACTTGTAAAATATGAAAAAACGGCCAGGAGCCACCCATTATTGTAAAGTTATTTTTAATAGCTTATTTCAACCCAGGTATCATGTGTAAATTGAACATCTCTAAAAATACTGTGAGTTTAAGCCAGTATGACACTTTGTTAAGCTACTCAAAACCAGCTGTTTACTGAGCCCCTGTGTACAGTATGTAGAAAACAAACTACAGCATGACAGAGACCATGACATACACTTCAGAATCAGAATCATCTTCATTCAAAAATAAAATATCTGACCTAGCTTGTAAACGGCAAATACTTAACATCCTGAGAAACTCAATTGGTATCACATGTAACAGGTGTAAGGTCTGCACGATTTCCAAGTGGTTACCATGTCATCCTTACAGTCCAGCAATTCAGATAGTCCAGTTTACTCCCACAACCCCAAATTGAACATGTTAAGTGCATATAAAACTCAAACAGTGCAAGTAATTTTTTGATTGTATGTAGTTCAACGGCATCATAACATTAGGCCAATCATAAGAGTGTGCCATACGTTTCCATACATTCAACATTGTATTATTTTAAAATTTCAGATAACCTAGCAGATGCATTTGAACAAAGCGCAACAAATTGAAATAATCCTGAAAAACGGTTCAGGAAGCAATCATATGGTTGCAAACACATTTTACAGAAAGCATTTGTTTCCCTATAAGAAAGTTGTTTTCCTCTGTATGGAAATGTTTGTGTCACTCTGTACAGTAATGTCATCTTCTCTACTGGTCACACAATCCATAATCATATTTAAATGTTCAATAATGACTAGAGATGTCCGATAATGGCTTTTTTGCCGATATCCGATATTCCGATATTGTCCAACTCTTAATTACCGATACCTATATCAACCGATACGATATATACAGTCGTGGAATTAACACATTATTATGCCTAATTTTGTTGTGATGCCCTGCTGGATGCATTAAATAATGTAACAAGGTTTTCCAAAATAAATCAACTCAAGTTATGGAAAAAAATGCCAACATGGCACTGCCATATTTATTATTGAAGTCACAAAGTGCATTATTTTTTTTAAACATGCCTCAAAACAGCAGCTTGGAATTTGGGACATGCTCTCCCTGAGAGAGCATGAGAAAGTTGAGGTGGGTTGGGTGGGGTAAGGGGTAGCGGGGGGTGTACATTGTAGCGTCCCGGAAGAGATAGTGCTGCAAGGGGTTGTGGGTATTTGTTCTGTTGTGTTTATGTTGTGTTACGGTGCGGATGTTCTCCCGAAATGTGTTTGTCATTCTTGTTTTGTGTGGATTCACAGTGTGGCGCATATTTGTAACAGTGTTAAAGTTGTTCATACGGCTACCCTCGGTGTGACCTGTATGGCTGTTGACCAAGTATGCATTGCATTCACTTGTGTGTGTGAAAAGCCGTAGATATTATGCAGAGGTGGGTAGTAACGTGCTACATTTACTCCGTTACATCTACTTGAGTAACTTTTGGGATAAATTGTACTTCTAAGAGTAGTTTGAATGCAACATACTTTTACTTTTACTTGAGTATATTTATAGAGAAGAAGCGCTACTTTTACTACGCTCCATTTATCTACATTCATTCTACATTCGCTACTGATTTTTATCCATCTGTTAATGCACGCTTTGTTAGTTTTGGTTTGTCAGACAGACTTTCAAAGTAGGATCTATCGCATGCCTGCGTTTCACCAATCAAATGCAGTCACTGGTGACGTTTCACTCCGTTTCACCAATCAAACAGAGCCAGGCGGTCACATGATTATCTGCACATAAAGTTTCAGCGGCAAACAGCAACAACAATGGCAGAGACACCACGAACGCAAACACCCTTGGCCTCACATAAAATCGATGTTCACGCTTCAGACAACCAAAAAAACAGTTATGTAATGCATTGTCATATGTTTCTCCCCAAACAAGTGGACATTTCAGCTTACATGAACTCAACGTCAAATTTGAGGAAGCACATCGCGGTAAGTAACGTTAGTAGATATTTTGGCTGTCACCGTAGGCTGATGTTAGCTTCCCTGCTATGAATCACTGTCAAATGTACATCGTGTGGGGACACTTATTAATGCACTGCAGCCTCATAGACAGACAGAGACACACACACGCAGAGTCGCACACACACACACTCACGCATGCATACAAACACCAATCAGAAGTGCACAGTGTGTTCTCAGGTGCAGCCCACACCTATCAGAGTTTATGGTTTGCGTAAAGGCTAACTTGTTATTTTCCTTTGTAATCTCTGCCTACTGAGCCTATGGTGCTGTTAAGTTATTGTGGCTCAATTTGCCTTAATTTTTATTTATTTTAATGTATTATTATTTAATATAATATTGTTTTAGTTGCTTAAGAGATATTCCTGGCTCTGAATTTGTTCATTGCTATTTTTATGTTTTTGTGCATTATTTGTTGCCGTCATCATTAAACGAACAGGTTACTCATCAGTTACTCAGTACTTGAGTAGTTTTTTCACAACATACTTTTTACTTTTACTCAAGTAAATATTTGGGTGACTACTCCTTACTTTTACTTGAGTAATACAACTCAAAGTAACAGTACTCTTACTTGAGTACACTTCCTGGCTACTCTACCCACCTCTGATATTATGTGATTGGGCCGACACGCAAAAGCAGTGCCTTTTAAGGTTTATGGCTCTCTGTACTTCTCCCTACGTCCGTGTACCACTCCGTACAGCGGCGTTTTAAAAAGTCATACATTTGACTTTTTGAAACCGATACCGATCATTTCCGATATTACATTTTAAAGCATTTATCGGCCGATAATATCGGACATCTCTAATAATGACCCACTATAAAAGAATCAACACATTGTTAGTCCTGGTCACAATTACTGCAGGGCATGCATTAAAAGGGATGGTGGTGTTAACACCAGAAGGCCTTATTCATTAATAGTTCATTTTTTCGTCTTTCAGAAAAAAGGAGGATGAGACCTTCCTCATTGTGTCATGACTAAAACTACTTTCTGCCCATGTGTGGTTTCACCTGATTTCTTCTACTCGCTGGTCGATGAGTGTTGCTGAACTCTGTAAGTCATCTTCCCATCCCACATTTTCTCCATAAACTTGATGATTCCCTCCGGTATCTTCAAGTTGGGTGATAGTGCTCATGCCTGTGGAGACCAAAGGAGGATAGGAAGCGGAATATATTTAATACTCTTGTTGCTTCAGACTAAAAACTATTTCTAAAAACATAAAACATGTCATATCACAAAGAAGAACATGGTAACCACTTATCATTTGCTCAGTCAGTGATTGGCAGAGTGTGGTATTGTATGCGGGCTCCATCCAAATCACTGGATTAAAGTACAGTGTTGAATTTTCCTATGTTTAAACACAGTGTCACTGTTCAAACTGTGGGTAATGTTACAGTGGCCAATAATACTTGTTAAACAAAACCTCTGTCTTGTTTCAATGAGTACATAGGCCTACAACGTTACTGTATTTTAATGTTGGTCATTATTGTGGTACTTGGTGAGAATGGTTTGAGAACCACTGTTCTATGTTATAGTTGTGCTTTTCTTCTAAATTAAACTTGTCGATCAGTCTCTTATTTTTATTTTTTTAATTATTTTTTTATTTTTTATTAATCAATCCAACAAAATAATACACAATAAAACCATAATAATACAATTCCAATTCCAAAACCAAACCTGGCCCAGTAACATTCAGGATAGCAATCAACAGAGCAATTGAAAAGACACACAAACATGACACAAAACAATCCAAAAGTAGTCAAACAAAAATGAATAATATCAACAACAGTATCAATACTAATAATAAGAATTCCAACATAGCAGTGATTAGAAATCCCTCATTGACATTATCATCACAGCCATTTATAAAAAAATAAAAACATTAAAACAATTAACAATAGTGTCACAGTAGCTTACACTTGCATCGCATCTCATAAGCTTGACAACACATTGTGTCCAATATTTTCTACAAAGATAAAAGGAGTCATATTTTAGGTAAATTTAATAGTTAAAACAAATTTAAATATATGATCCCATATTCTAATATATGACTCATTACAGTTAGTTCCCAATTGCTTACACATTGTTAACAAAAGTCTACACACAGTAAACAAAACCACTGTGCAGATTTGCCTAATATTAGGCATAGACTCTGTTTCACATTTTTTGCTAAATATTACACACAATGCTTTACACACACCTTCCCACTTTGCACACAGATAACGATTGTGATACACACATTTTCACACACACTAGGATTGTGATACACACATATTTACACCTTACACAAAGATAAGGATTGTGAAGTTACTTCCTGGTCAATCCAAAGGGCTGGCTTGCCAACGACCACACAATTGAACACATTGGATAATCACATCCACCAGGTGTAAAGACACACAGGTGATCAATTGAAAATACAGCTTTCAAGTGGGTGCTACAGCTATACAGTTTTTTTTCCATTTGTAATTTTTATCTCCAGATTTTTTTTCAAACCTTTTTATTTATCTCAGATTTTAATTTGTACTGCATGTCATTGTTGACTACTGTGATATGTTACTTTACCTGACTGTGGTAAAAATACATATTTTCAGTTTGTGGCATCATTGTTGAGCAGTTTTTGAAAAGATTACAGGATATTTTTACTTTCTCTTTAGGTCCTTACGTATAGGCCCACTTCAAAGTAAACAATGACGATTGCTATGGATTTGCCAATATATTTTGTCAAGTTAAAGTTAGAGATGTCCGATAATGGCTTTTTTGCCGATATCCGATATTCCGATATTGTCTAACTCTTAATTACCGATTCCGATATCAACCGATACCAATATATACAGTCGTGGAATTAACACATTATCATGCCTAATTTTGTTGTGATGCCCAGCTGGATGCTTTAAAGTTTAAACAATGTAACAAGGTTTTCCAAAATAAATTAACTCAAGTTATGGAAAAAAATGCCAACATGGCACTGCCATATTTATTATTGAAGTCACAAAGTGCATTATTTTTTTTAACATGCCTCAAAACAGCAGCTTGTAATTTGGGACATGCTCTCCCTGAGAGAGCATGAGGAATTTGAGTTGGGCAGGGTTTGGGGGTATATTGTAGCATCCTTGAAGAGTTAGTGCTGCAAGGGGTTCTGGGTATTTGTTCTGTTGTGTTTGTTGTGTTACGGTGCGGATGTTCTCCCGAAATGTGTTCGTCATCATAGTGTGGCGCATATTTGTAACAGTGTTAAAGTTGTTTATACGGCTACCCTCAGTGTGACCTGTATGGCTATTGACCAAGTATGCGTTGCATTCACTTGTGTGTGTGAAAAGCCGTAGATATTATGTGATTGGGCTGGCACACTAATGCAGTGCCTTTAAGGCACGCCCCCAATACTGCTGTCTGGGTGGAAATCGCAGAAATTCAGGAGAATGGTTGCCCCGGGAGATTTTCGGGAGGGGCACTGAAATTCGTGAGTCTCCTGGGAAAATCGGGAGGGTTGGCAAGTATGACTGGGAGACGCAACTGCTCTGTACTTCTCCCTACATCCGTGTACCCCTCCGTACAGCTGCGTTTTAAAAAGTCATAAATGTTACTTTTTGAAACAGATACCGATAATTTCCGAAATTAAATTTTAAAGCATTTATCGGCCAATAATATCGTCAGTCCGATATTATCGGACATCTCTTTGTAAAGTTAAAGTAAAGTACCAATGATTGTCGACCGATTCCCTTGTTCACCCCCTGGGAGGTGAGGGGAGCAGTGAGCAGCAGCGGTGGCCACGCCCAGGAATCATTTTGGTGATTTAACCCCCAATTCCAACCCTTGATGCTGAGTGCCAAGCAGGGAGGTAATGGCTCCCATTCTTATAGTCTTTGGTATGGCTTGGCCGGGGTTGGAACTCACGACCTACCGATCTCAGGGCGGACACTCTATTTGGTTGATTGATTGAGACTTTTATTAGTAGGTTGCACAGTCATCAACAATTGAGAACAGAGAAATGGATATTGGAACAGTGTAGGTCTGACTTGGTGAGAGAGAGAGAGAGAGAGAGAGAGAGAGAGAGAGAGAGAGAGAGAGAGAGAGAGAGAGAGAGAGAGAGAGAGAGAGAGAGATCAGAAGGCATAAGAAAAAGTATCTGCATTTGATTGTTTACATTTGATTATTAACAATCCGGGGAGGGTGCTAGTTTAGGGTTGTAGCTGCCTGGAGATTAACTTTTATTGCGGTTTTAAATTTTGAAGGAGGATAGAGATGCCCTTTCTTTTATACCTGTTGGGAGCGCATTCCACATTGATGTGGCATAGAAAGAGAATGAGTTAAGACCTTTGAGTAGGTGATAAGTTACAGTAATCATTCATCACATATGCTAAAAAGGTCGGGCAAAATGCCCCAAACATGTGATTTATTATAGTAAAATAGCGGTTTTTACAAATGTGTTTTGTATTCATCACTGTTCTGGGTAACGCACTCCAATAGTGTCTTATCATTTGAAGTCTGTGTGAGTGAGATGACAATAAAAACTGCATTTTTACAAATGCTTGCTTTATTTTGATGAATGGGCATATGTTTTGACTGAAGTGTGTCATTTTGCAAATAATCTAGGAAGTAAGAAAATGGTAATGTTGTGTTTGGAAAAGTGTGTAAATCCTTTTGAAAAAAGACACACAGTTAGCATGATTGTGTGTAAGCAAATGGAAAAAACAGTATTGTCTAATCTAAATGCCGTTTTTTCTACTGATATCATTTCCATAGCTTGTGTATACAAGTCAGTATGAGTTGGACTATCAACATCTATCCATTTTTTTTTAGTATTACCCTTTTTGTTATGATGCATATTGAAATAAATAAATTTGTACTCTTTGATGACACGTTATTAAATTGATGCAGATCACCAAGAATACAAGTTTGCAGTGTCATTGGGATGTTTATATTTAGGAATGCTTCTTTTGTTATTTTCAACCATAGCTCTTTTATTCTCTGACATTCCCACAATAAATGAACAAGAGTTCCCTCAGCTGCCCGACACTCCATACATGATTTGCTATCTACTGCACCAATTTTAAACCGCTGAGAAGATGTAAAATACAATCTATTCAAAATCTTTAATTGACACAGCTTATTTTTAATGCTTCTAAAGGGCTAATTGGCATTTTTCCAAATATCATTCCATGATATTTCATCTAAAATGTTTAAGTCGAGCATCCATTTCCGAACACACGCATCATTTGCATTTCTAGTATGATGTTCATTTATCATGCCATAAAATCTTTTAATTAATTTCTTAATTGTATCTTGATTAACAAGTGCATCTTCCAGTTCATGGCTATTCAAAGGCATTTTTTACAGCGTGTTTTAAAGAGATAAAATTTAAAAAATGATTTGTAGGTATATTATATTGATCAACTAATTCATTGAACGGTTTAAAGTGTTCACCTGAGTCAAGATTTTCTTCCGTCTTCAACTTTTCATTCGGTTTAGCTATGGAAGGAAGCATGAATACTCTGTCAGCTGTTGGACACTGAAACATCTAACAACAACAGAAAAATAATTGCATTCCAATCACGTTAGCGGAGTAAGGAAACTACAGACATCCCAGCAAGTTATTAATAATGAAATAAGTAAAAAGGTTGATTACTGATTGTGAAATACTTTGCAATTAAGTGAATATTAAAACATTACATGTAGATCTAAATTAAGATCATACATTTCATTGCACTGGTATGTAATGACATGAAAAAGATGTGACGTGGGTTTAAAGTTTGTTCACACAAAAACATTTTTGTTTATAATTATTTTTGATATTTCGTCATCAATAGAAATAAATCTCAAATGAAAGAGTGAAAGCGTTAGCTTCATATCATTCAAGTAATTTTTCTGGGTTTTTTGTGTCAGGTTCAGTTGTTTTACCTTTTGAACAGTGACTCTTCATGTACATAACATAGCAACTGGAACTGATGATCAGAATGATGATGTAGGATACCATGGCAATTGTCTGGTGAGCATAAGATATTTTATCTAAACAGAAAAAAAAAAAGTCAAATTCATCAGTCAAATAACATTTAAATAATGTACAACCAGCATTTGAATATTTCACTTTAATCAATATTGATTATATTTACCCAGGAAGCAGTCCTTAGCAGTGAATGAAGTAATTTCATTGGTCAGAGGGTTGCTGACTTTACAATGATGAACTTGATCATCATCTTCATTCCTGACAGTTATTGTTAAACGTTGTCCAGTCTGCTCGTTTCCACCTGAGTTCCACTTAAAGTTTAACAAATGAGGATGTTTGGACTCTGCTGAGCACACGAGCATCGCCTGCTTTGTGTCGCTCATCTCACAGGATATGTTGGGTTTGGTTACTTTGTCTGTAACAAAACACAAAAGAAGGATACAAAACATGCCATAATTTTTATTTTTTCGTTTTGGGGGGGTTCAATAGATTAATGCAGTGTTCAGTCATGTACACCAGTGTTCTTCAACCACTGTGCCGTGAGATAGTCTGGTGTGCCGTGGGAGATTATGCAGTTTCACCTATTTGGGTTAAAAATATTTTTTTGCAAACCAGTAATTATGATCTGCAAATAATGTGTCGGTGCTGTCTAGAGCTCGGCAGAGTAACCATGTTATACCATACCATATCAGTGGGTGGCAGCCGGTAGCTAATTGCTTTGTAGATGCCGGGAACACGTCGTGTGAGACGACGATGGTTTGTCGTGATCACAATATGCAGGCGACAGCGGGAGGCAGTGTGCAGGTAAAAAGGTATCTAATGCTTAAACCAAAAACAAACAAAAGGTGAGTGCCCCTAAGAAAAGGCATTAAAGCTTAGGGATGGCTATGTAGAACAAAACTAAAACTTAACTGACTACAAAGTAAACAAAAACAGAAGGCTGGACGACAGCAAAAACGTACAGTGTGTGGAGCAGACACGGCGTCCACAAAGTACATCCGTACATGACATGACAACAATGTCCACACAAAAAAAGATAGCAACAACTTAAATATTTTTGATTGCTAAAACAAAGCAGCTGCGGGGAATAGCGCTCAAAGGAAGACATGAAACTGCAACAGGACAAGCCACCAAAATAGGAACGCAAGACAAGAACTAAAACACTTCACACGGGAAAACACCAAAAAACTCAAAATAAGTCACGGTGTAATGTGACAGGTGGTGACAGTACACCTACTTTAAGACAAGAGCTATAGTAATGCATGGTTGGTTATGGTTTAAATTTATATCCAACAACTGCGACAACGACTTTGTATTGTCTACGAAGTTACATTTTTTAATGATTTCTGCTGGTGGTGTGCCTCCGGATTTTTCAATGGAAAAAATGCACCTTGGCTCAAAAAAGGTTGAAAAACACTGATGTACACAACAAATGTAACACAATTTCTAATGAACCGAGATCAGACAAGTTATTATTTATAGTGCTCAACATTTGTGTTAAATTATTTATGAATGGAAATGAAAATTTACCTATAACCTCAATTGCATACTGAAGAGTATGCGGCTCTTGGTTTACGTTCATATACAGGTTATAGACTCCACTGTGGCGTTTTTAATGATAAGTTCTGCAGAGACCCGGTCCAGAATGATTCGGTTCTTGTATGGAGGATGGACAACGTCCACCGCGTCAATATACAATACCACGTCGCTTCCATTATGTAGCCAGTGAATCCCAAGAAGTTGTCCAAGAATGGATGGCACCAAGTGCACCTCCTGACCCTTCAGGAAATATTTCACATCCTGTGCAGAAGCTGTGAAAGGGGAATAAACAGATAGATAGTCTTCAACTGTAGTGGTGCTCCATTAGGATCCTTTTTTTCTAAACAAAACCATCCAAAAAAAGATAAACACAGCATTATCCAGAAACATAATGAGAGTAATAACCATACTAACGAATGACATTTTTTTATAAAGCAGTTTTTGTAATCTGCTCTTTTACCGTCCTAAAATAACGTAACGCTATTGAATGGAGACAAGTCAAACACTGGTGCCAGGAGGAAGACGGCCACTCAGGCTGAAGCGTGTCCCTTTAGACTGCCCACAAGCTCATTGTTTGGCTCTCTGAAGTGCCTTCTTGTCAATGTGACAATGATGGACAGCACGCAGCAGCTGACCAATCAGCAGTCAGATGCGAGATAAGAACAAGTTGGCCTTCATATGACAATGTGAATCAGAAACAAGTCGGACAATAATCCAAACAAATGGTAAAAGGTAAATAGTCTGTATTTATACAGCGCTTTACTATACCTGGAATAATACCCAAAGCGCTTTA
Source organism: Entelurus aequoreus (assembly GCF_033978785.1). NCBI lineage: Eukaryota > Metazoa > Chordata > Actinopteri > Syngnathiformes > Syngnathidae > Entelurus > Entelurus aequoreus. The sequence continues at coordinate 17,299,161 of NC_084744.1, read as the reverse complement.
CATTATGTCACATTCACCCACATTAAACTAAATCATAATGCAATCTTCAGAAAACAAAGTTAAGTTATTTATATCAATTTGATGATATTATTTTGTACACAAAATAACCTATTGAACAATGTGTGTCCCATCCACATTACTCCAAATCATGCATGTAATCCCATAAAACCACGGCCCCTGTACCAAAGCCTGTAGTGTCCCCCTCTCTTCTTTAATCCAAATGTATTTTTTGTGGCTGAAAGTAACGCAGAGATGCCAACCCTCCCGATATCAGGACTTCAACAGGAGAAGTGGGTTATAAAGACTGGTGGAGTCGAGCGATTACAATGTTGACTCATATTATTTACAGGTTTGCTGTAAATAATTTTGATTAATCACAGAAAAATATTCCTTTTTAATCCATATGGTTTGTGTTGCATTTTGCATGAACAAATACCCACATTACATTAAAGTTGACCTGTTGTTCCTTTTGTGTTATCAATGTGCAAATTTAAGATTTAAGTACTTTGGTAATGTAGAGAATGCATATATTTTTAAGTGTTCTTTCTTTATCCATAGTCATGTTTAAAGCAGCTAATATTTTCCCATGTGTACACTTTGTGGTTTTTTTTTATGTTTGTTAGTGAACTCTGTGTTTCACCTTGAAGGCCTGTAATCTCTGTTGGGAGTATAATGTACTCCCTTTTTGTGGAGGAGGCCTTATCAGTTTAGAACAAAAAGGCTGTATTTCTTTCTGAGCGGGAGGGGCTGTTTTCGTACTAAATAAGATGACTCTTTCCGTTTGATTTTTAGACCGCTTCGTGCTGCTGCTATTATCGCACTGTAAGGGCTGGTCTCCTAAAGCTTTAGTAAAACTTGATAATATTGCTATTCTGTCTTGGTGGTTCTTCTTACTCAACATATATGTCATCCGATAGAATTTGGGATTGACCATTGTGTTTTATTCCCTGAGAGGAAAACTGCTCGGACTCAACAGTAAGAAGAAAGCTCCTTCCTGCAGAGTGTACATGAAACTTTGTCAGTTCGCTTTTGTGTCATGTTTTTTTTTTATATTAAAATTTCTCATTGACCCAGAGGCGGCCAAATTGTGTCTCGCATACTGACGTGTTTGGTTGTCCAGCCTGTTAGTATTGGATCAACTTCCCATTTACGCATGCGTGACGGAATTTTAGAAAACTTCAGCAACAACATTTTACACGACTTGGACTAACTACCCGAAACTTTTTTACCAGAGAAATTTCAGGTATTTTGTTTCATTCTGCGCTGCAGATAAGTAATTGTGTAGAGTATTTAAAATCACGCACATTTTGAAAGCCCCAAAAAACCCTATTACCAACAACTGGTATAACAAGTTTTACATATTTGCAGTGTGACTCACCATGTTGGATATACAGTATACTCCCTATTTGTCCAATCTAAATCAAAACGTTTAAACAGTTTACAGCGTCCTTGTTTTTTTTATTCATATAAGTCTGTAAAAGTGGGATAGTAACCACGACTGCCTGCTGGGATATATTTACCATTTTTGTAAATTTTTTTAAAGAAACTTATATAAAGAAGGTTATTGAATAAATGCTTCATCGACAACACCACCTTACAGAAATGACAATATTATTAAACTGTACAACCTTCAAAACATATTAACATGGAATTCTATGTTAAATAAGATTTCATCACCACATAAACACAAGTATTTATAAAAAGTCATGACATAACTTACCTAAAATTAAAGAAGTCATGAAACAAACAAAGACAGGTTGAGTCATTCTTGGTGATCAGCTTTCACCGATCATTTTGGATTGTTATTTGATAGCTTTGTAATGAACTGCTGCAGAACCGACCTCTACAGGTGTTTGTAAAGCTGTGATTTATATGAAAGTGAAACCAGTTCGTCTGACGCATCAGTGGTAGTATAGACTTTCACAATAAGAGCAGAAACAATGAGTTATAAAACAGTACAAATTGACACTAGGTTAATATTTAACTTGTTTTACGTCTTTGTATCCTGTCATCAGTACATCACAGATAATACAGTATCCATCGCTTCATTACGTAACAAAGTAATGTAATATATTAGTAATAATACATAGTTTGAATAGACGGAATTTGTTATACTTGAGGAGTAAGTATAACCAAATAAATATAATGTCAAATTTTGGTGGAAAAAACAAACAGATTCAATAGAAAGTAGGCCTCTGGTTATAAACATTGGTAATTGTTTAGGTGTCCCCAAACTTTTTGACTCGGGGGCCGCATTGGGTTAAAAACATTTGGCCAGGGGCTGGGCTGTGTATATGTGTGTGTGTGTGTGTGTGTGTGTGTGTGTGTATATATATATATATATATATACGTGTGTGTGTATATATATATATATGTGTGTATATATATATATATACCTGTATATACGTGTATATATATATATATACCAGTGACGTGCGGTGAGGTTCATGGCTGGTGAGGCACTGACTTCATCACAATCAGATTTACAAACATATAAACCCTAAAGAGTATCTTATTCACCATTTGATTGGCAGAAGTTAACGGGTTATGTTTAAAAGCTCGTACCAGTATTCTTCCCTGCTTGGCACTCAGCATCAAGGGTTGGAATTGGGGGTTAAATCCCCAAAAATGATTCCCGGGTGCGGCGATGCTGCTGCCCACTGCTCCCCTCACCTCCCAGGGGGGGATCAAGGGATGGGTCAAATGCAGAGGACAAATTTCACCACACCTAGTGTGTGTGACAATCTTTGGTACTTTAACTTTACACAAACAAACTGTAGCACACAAAAAAGCACATTTAATTAAAAAAAAAACGTTATTATGGTCTTACCTTTACTTATAAATTAAGTCCATGCGCAGCTCCTTTTGAACAAAAGCATAGATAACTTGTTTATAGAAGTCTTCCTTATCTTTCTTCAGTTTTAAAATTCTCTCTGTCTCGATGGAGATCTTCCTTTAAGTATTACCTCCTGCTTCGATTGAAAGTCCAGTTTAGAAAACTGTTTCATTTTAGATAAGTAATCCTCCATGTTAATAATCCAGGCAAGAGGAAAAAATAAACGATCGCTGCTAACTGTTGCTGCTTGTTGTCACTTCTTCTGCCGCCCGAGTAGTCGCAAGAATGATCTCTGGGATCACTACAGCCCTCTACCACCAGGAGGCGGGATTACTGCGAGCCTCACACAGTGCGTCTTTTGCAGCCGTTTTATGATTGCTCAGCACAAGAAATACGTTACACACATACAGTTGTTGACAAAATACACTGTACATTATATACCTCAGCTAACTAAACTATGGAAATGTATAATATAATTCATATAGCAATATGGTGTCACTGCACAGCAGGCCAGCAGTTAGCCGAGTCATTGCGCAATCCATGGTGAGGCTCAACTCAGTGACGTGCCTCAACTGGCTGCTGATCACAGCAAGTCTCTTCTCAGTATTTGAACGGCAAATGTGAAAATTCAACGATTTTGAATACAAATAATCTAAAACTGGTGAGGTTAAATGGAAAATAACTTCATAGTATAATCACTGGATACATATAACAATTTAATTTTTTTTTTTCTTTTTACATTTTTATTCTTTCCATGATGGCACGTGAGGCCCCACCTCACCTGCCTCCCCTGACTGCACGTCACTGATATATATATATATATATATATATATATGTATGTATGTGTGTATATATATATTATATGTATACATATATATATATATATATGTATATGTATATATATGTATATATATATATATATATAAGTATATGTATATATGTATATACCTGTATATGTATATGTATATATACATATATATATATATATGTATATATATATATATATATATATATATATATATATATATATATATATATATATATATATATATATATAATGTGTATGTATATATATATATGTGTATGTATATGTATCAATCAATCAATGTTTATTTATATAGCCCTAAATCACAAGTGTCTCAAAGGGCTGTACAAGCCACAACGACATCCTCGGTACAGAGCCCACATACGGGCAAGGAAAACTCACCCCAGTGGGACGTCAATGTGAATGACTATGAGAA